>NW_016908244.1:400472-412273 GCF_001483705.2 Eufriesea mexicana | reverse complement strand
GTCTCGCTAGCGTTGGAATATTCGATCAAATCCACGATCATCCACGTTGACACGGGAGCAAGATACACCGGGCGTTGGAAAGTTGAAGCAGCTCGAACGTTATCGCTCTATTCTTGCGGCGAAACGATCCGCCCGTTTCCAAACTACCGAACCGCTCCATCACCAACACCGTCGTCGTCTTCGTCGTCGTCGTCGTCGTCGTCTTGCTATATACGAAGCCACGCTTAAGTGTCCGGCTATCGTACCCTCCGCGGAATGATCATTCCATCACGGCGCAAATATTGAATTTACATGGCCGTCTCGTTTCTGCATTGCAGATGTATACGCTCCAGGGATGCGAACCGCGGCCTCGCACATATGTACCGTCGTGCATGTACCAGCAGCGCACGTAGAGACGGACGCGAGCACCGAGATAGACCGTAGGGGGTAGCGGCGTTTACTGCCTCTTTGCGACGAGGTCTCGCGGTCTCGTTGTATCAACTCGTGTCTAATGAAATCTGATTCGTGCAACGAATTCCGCGCCGTTCCGCTGCGATTTAATTCCGTTCCGAAGCACCCTCGACGAACCGACGATCGTTTCTTGAGTAGCCCCGACTGTAATATCATCCAGTCGTCGTCCCAGGCGTCGTCCCGGTCGTCCTCGTCGTCTTCGACCTGCTCGTATCGAACGACATTCCGACATTTCGACGCGACAACAACGTTCACGGGATTGGTCCGGTTTACGCTTGCCGCGCTTCAACCATAAGTGCGATCGCTTTGTTCGCGAACGCGTTCCGAACGCGTGTTCCCTTTCAGCCGACGCTTCGAATCGACCCTTCTAATTAATTAGTAGCAGCAGGAACGAGAAAATTAATCAATCGGATTAATAGGTCGTAGGTTGGCGAGGGAGGCTGTTTCGTTCGCCTAACGACCAAGCTGCAGGAATCGAGCCAGATATCTGGGTCACCGACAGGTTCCTTTCCTCTCCGGTGAATATTCGAAAATTGCAGCCGCCTCCTATAATTTGGAATATTAAACTCGGAAAAGGAGAAGTCTAGCGACGCCTCGAATAACCCCCATTAGTCTGCCATTCTGCTGGCCCGCGACCGTTCCAGTTAGCAGCACGAAAATTTTTCCCCGCCATATTCCGTTATACTTTTCGCGTGCGTGTACACGCGTGCCTTCTATTTATTTCGCGTTACGCGGAAAACAACGAGAACCAGCTCGTCCACCAATAGGGACGGTCGGAACAGGGATAGAGAGGCACGGAGAGCGAGAGAACGGGCGTACGTCTCTCCGAACGATCGATATCCGCTTCGCGAGTTCACGATCTTAAATCACCGGGCGCAGCTTGAGCCCGGACAAGCAAGGATTCCCTCATTGTGAGGCAGCCAGCGTACTGTCACGGTGCATAACTTCGATATTATATGTGTCCTGGTTGTGCGCTTGGCTTTCCCCGGTTTCCCGTAACGCCGTTCCCCCCCGTCGAATGGCGACCGCCAAGAAAAGGATACGACGCTTCTAGAACGGTTAGCGGTCGGAGGATGTTTTCTGGTGCATAAAAGGGACACGTAACGCGCTTAAGCTCCCGACATACGCGTGGAATGGAGCGCGGAATCCGGCCTGCATTGTCCCGCCAACGTCTCGTCCGGCGTCCCGTTTCGAGGTCGGGTCCACGAGAACGGCGTCGTGGATAAAACAGGGGTCGCGGTTCCGTGGCCGGGTTTAATTCCCCTTAACTCGCTTCGCAGTCGGACCGCGATTCGGGCTAAGGAAGCTGCCAGCTTTTTCCTTCTCGCGGATTTTACCGTTCGCGCCGCTTTCCGACGCCAGTATTCCCCGATGCTCACCCCGCGTGTATTTGCCCGCGTACTTACGCGTATACGCGTTTCGTTTCAACGAGGTCGGGATCAACGTCGCGAATGGAGTACGTGACATTTACGACGAGCCACCGATAGCTTCTTTACCGCGCACCTGTACGTTGCCAAGGGTCACGGGGTAATCGTTGAAAGGGCAACTTAAAGCTGTCGATCGCCGACAAAGCGGCAGCCCATACGCGACACGCCCAGCGTTGTATCTTCCAATGAACCGTGGAATTAAGTTACCAAGCTGTGTCGTCGAGTTAAAATTAAAAGCTGTCGTTAAAAAGGGAACTCGAGCGAGATTCGGTGGACGATGGAACGCCGTGGTCGGGAAGGGCGTTTTCGCGACGAGGGATGGTAGGAGGGAAACGACGCCGTTGGTAAAATTTCGTTGTCCTTCTCCCCACGGTGTGAAATTCGCGACGATGATCGGTCGACGAGCAAAAGTCGGTCGTGCCCTTTTTTTCACGCCTCCGCGCTCTCCCGCCCCCGTTTTCCGACGGAAAGCCCGTACACGCGCCGCGCTACGGCGTCATCCGTAACGGAAACAAAGTTATCGAAGGGTGAACTTTTCGATGTTTATGGATTCCGTAAAAATAGTTGTTGGCAGCCGGTGAAACCGGTGTTGGGTCTCGGCCGCGTTTGTACAACGGTAGCCCGTTAAATAAACAACGCGAGCGAGCTGCTGCTGCTGCTTGCGAGCGGCCGTAACGGCCCCCGGCGTTAAGGTACCCCGGCTACTTCCGGTGCAGTTGCGGCGCTCGTATCGCGGACAGTGGAAAATAGTTTGGCGCGTCGTTAATTAAAACGGAATCGAACGGAACGCGGAGGAATTCCCCGAAGAGGACGCAGCAAGCCCGCAATCGTGGCGGCGTTCTTTTTACGATATCGAGGGCTGACCAGGAACAACGGAACCGCAACAGCCTCGATACCTCGTCCCCGTTCCGTGAGCTCTGTGACTTTGTCGGTCATTCGAGATTGCGCCTCGAGTTTTCGCGCACGAAGCCCCTGGTTGTATCGGCATTTCCCGTGCACGCGACACACACGCGCGGGCGCGCGCGTGCAGCCAAACACATGGACGGTCTGCACACGGACGCGCGTCAATTTGGCACTGTAGGGTCCGTATGCAACGACGACGGGGCATACACGGCCAATGTTGATTGTTGTGTGAGCACACAATGCGTCCCCGTTGCAACAGCCAGCCGCATCTAGCCCGGCCAGACTGCGTACGGGCAGGCCTGACAGTTTTCGTTGCGCCATGAATACTGATACGGGCAAACACGCTCCGGGAAAACGGTTACGCGATAATAAATCAATTTTCCGGTGACACGTGCGCCTTGGGAACGGATCGAAAAAACAGTGGTGAAACGACGGTGTAACGGCGGAGACAGCGAGAAGGGCGGAATCGGTAAGCGGAGTGGTCCGAGATTTTTCCCAGATTACCCTGTTCGACCCACTTTTCCCGCCACTCCAGCCCCGCTTTTTCTCGTATCCGTCAAAAAGCTCGGCAGTTTAATAGATATTTAATCGGAATCCGTCCAACCGATTATAGATTATCGCTCGAAGGAGGAGTCGCCGGCTCGGTAAAAATGATATATCCCAGCTCGATTTCCGAACCCGGTATATAGTGGACTTTTTCGCGCGTCAGCTGGCTCTGCAGCGAGCAGAGCAACCCCGGAGTCGAGTCGAGCAAGTAGGTACCAACGACCTCGTTGATGTCGCTCGATCGAACGAAAATCGGTCGCAGATCGGTCCTAAATCGGTCGTAGATCGCGGCACGCATTCCTCCGAAGCCAATTAAAAATTAGACGGCACGTCGATGCTGAACGAGAAATGTCCCTAGGGGGGGTTGCTCGCGCACGGTTCCATCGACGGAAGGCGAGAGGATACCGAACGGCGCGTTGCGATTGCAACGGGCTGTATGGTCGGGCAAATTTATTCATCGGATTATTCAAATTGAAAGGCGTACACGGCAGAGATATCGCGGTTTCGTAGTTATCGGCGCTTGGCGTTCCAAGGCCGAAGCAAAATAGAAGCGAGAGATGCCCGTGGATCCTCATGCCATCGCGAACGACGAACGTTCGTGGCTACCTCGAAGACCGATTAACGTGTCCGACGAAAAATTCAGCTGGGTCCCGCGATTAAATTTCGACCTTTCGTTCCCTCCCGCTCCTAGGACGCGTCTCGATCAAGAACGCATTGGCCCCGATTTCACCGGGAGAATTATCGAATACTCCGTGTAGTTGGAGTAACAACTGCTGCCACGATCGCTAGCTCGGATCCCATAGTTCCGGATGAACTCCGAACCGCTAATGCCAATAGCGCGCAAAGTTCTCGAATGATCAACCATTTTGGCGGTAACGGTGACCTAACGTGGTCTAACTTTGCCGATCAAACGACGCGACGTTAGCCGCGATACGCTACTTAAAAACAACGAGGCACGTTCGCCAGTTGCACGGCGCATCGACGGGGCTGGCGTGTGTTCGATTTTCCTGCCTCCTATCGGATCACCGTGCGAGATAAAAACAAAACCGGTTACGGTTCATCGTTCCGTCGTCACAGCAGCTATCGAACGGGAGAGAACGAGAGAAATCGGCCGTTGTATCGGTTTCCGTGCTTCTGTCCATCCAGCCTGTATCGAGTCCGATTGCGAGCGTGCGCGCGTGTGTACACGAGGATCGGACGTTTCCAGAAAGGGTGACCCGTGGGACTGGTATCTTTGATTCTGGGTCATGCGATGACAAATTGATCAGAGACGCGGTGTCTCTGTTCGACGACTCGAGGACGGCCACGACCTCGTGTTTCCAGCCACCCGATCGGGCCTGTGTGTACAACTTCGATTTTCAGCTGTCAAACGCAGTCGCGCTGGTATACGCGGTGGATTTTTCCGAGCGGAAAAGCGCGTCGCCATTATCGGGACACGATGAGATTACATAATTTCCGTAGCGAGAGTGGCGTTCTCCGGCGTGTACCCGGGGACTACTCGATTACGTGCAGCGCGCGATGGCCGTTTTTGCGGCGTGCGCGGGATGCGAGACGACGATGGCGTACGAAAAACTCGCGGCTGGGGAAAATTTCGTCGACGACGACGGGGTAAGCAGCGAGGCGACAAACGCGAGCGCGTTTGTTTCGCGGCCAGCGTCGTCCCTGCCGCGCGCGCGCTGATAATTGCCGCGGCATTCAGGTGTAATTGTTCGGATGAACAGCGGCCAATTAATTATCGCGCGGGCCCGACGAACCGCGCCGTTTTATCGGCGAGGCATGATCTACGAATACGCGGCGACTGGCCTGATACGTGCTATATGCGCCGGTTCGTGTCAGCGATGCGTGTAACGACGCGGCGAAACGAGGCTAGGAAAAGCAAGAGGCGGGTGAACACGTGCTACCGAAACCGCGCGAAATTTTAACGCGAGCCATCGGGATATAAAGCAAAGGGGCGTGTGAATGAATCCCATCGATAACGGCGGATCGCCGCGCGCTGGCTACTCGTTTCGGCTCGACAACGTGCAATCGTCGACGGATTGTGTTTCGATAAAATTGAAATCCGCACTCGACTTCTGTAAGCCCTCGCCTCCGTGTATCGCATTATCCTCGTTACGCGCCGCGCCACGCCGCACCGCGTCGAAACTTTTAATTACCATTCGGCCAATCGTTGCGTAAAAGGGTAACGAGTGTCGCGTTTGTTTCGTTCTCTTTGCGCCGTTCTTCGCCGTGTCTTCCCCACGCTCCGCGTTTCCCTCTGCCCTGGAACGCGCGCGGCCGGGAATTTCGTTAACGACCCGCCGACGCGTGTGCATTTCCGCGCGGTCACGATTATGCCGAATTTCGCGGACGTATAACGAACGATCGTATCGAGATTCGGGATCACCGGCGGTCGCTGTAATGGTCGAAAATCGTTGATTTGCGAGCCATCGTTCCGCAGATTGGGACATCGATGGAACGAGAGGGAGGGGAAAAAATACGGGCCACTGCGCGATAAATATCCGAAAATTTTTCCCCTCGTCGGAGATTATTTATCGCGCTTATGGAGATACAACGTAATCCCGAAATTATATTCTCTGACCGTTTGATGTTCTGCCCGGATTGAAATTAATTAAAAGTATTAACCGCGATTATAACGAGTGAATAGGTGCTCAGTGGTCGATTTTCGAAAATACTCCGAAAACGCGACTATTAACTCGACTTTGAAAAGGCCTCGGATCGATCGCAAGAAATCCCCGAGCAATTAAAACCGGCATTTCGTGGAGCGATCGTTAAACCCCGGCCACCGGAATCGAAAACGTAGTAACGCACGGATAGCTCTCGCTGCGACGACGGCGTTGGCCGACGATAACGTTGCAGAAATGAGCGGTCGAAATGGCGAAACGTGGCCTTTTTAAATTGAATATCAGACGATGTTCGCCCGGCTGTCAGCCGAAATTCAATTTTCATCAATTTTAATATCAACGAAGAATCGACTGTTCCCGGTGTATCCCGTTTAATGGACTGCTTCGTGACTCGGCTACGGGCTGATTCGACGGGGGCGAGCTTATTTCTCAGCGCGAAAATTGCGGAACGTCGGAGAAAAATATCGCGCAATTTACCGGAATCCGACAGTCTACTCGAACTTTTTACCTACCATTCGAACTGCAGCCTCGACTCGATTATCAGACGAGATCGTTTCCCTCCTCTCTCCTGCCCTCCGTCTCGCCGGCGCGGAACTCGGCAACTCGGATTGCCGGGAGGAACTGCGAGGTTTCGGGAGGGAAGGCGCCTGTTTCGCGTGATATTTTCATTTCTCACGGCGAGACGCGAACAAGCTGGTAAAACGAGAAACCTCGACGAACGCGTTAAAGTGCCGCTTATCGATTCGAGCCGCAAAGCCGCAGCCGATCCAGGCATTTGTCAACGACGACAGGAAACGTGGCCCACATAGGGCGCGTCGCGTTACCCGGACACGTTTCAGAGTTCCGTGGTGCGCGCGGGTCGAGGCTGTGTAACGGTGGGCAACGACAACGGCAACAGCGAAAGCGGGCACAAGCGCAATTATTATTACGTCCATTAGGCTTGTATTCCATTGAAACGGTTCGGCCAGTCGCTACCGGCCGAGGTTATTATCCTATTGAGCTCGTAAGCAGCCGGCCGCGCGATGTCGTACGAGCGTCTTACGACATCCTCCCTCTGCCAGGCAACGGAACATGGCGCGACAAGAAGCGTCTGCCTCCGCCGACTTCTCTCGTTCTCGAGAAACACGAGCGCGACGTGTAACGAGCGGGACGCTTCCACAAAGGGTGCCAGCGTCGCCGCGGAGGTTCACGGACCAACGACTGCCGGCACGGAAGCCACGGTGGAAGTCGTGTGTCGGGATATGCCGGCATCCGGAGACCGGGGTACCTCGTCTCGCGCGGTCTGAATATCGCGATCGTGTGGCTGTTGTGTAGGTGACGGGATAAAGAAGCGGCCACCGGAGCGATCTGTTCCAAGTCGCGAGAAGAAGGCGGACGATGCAGACGCGACGTGGCCCGATTCGAGCGTAAGCCGGACCAATGAAAGTTAATTGAGAGGTCGATGAAACGATTAAGCGAACGGTTCGCCGGCCGACTGCTGTGCTTCTTCACTCGGCGACGACGTGACCGCGCTGCGAAGAACGGGGGGCACGAAAGGAGGTGAAATTTCCGCGTTGATCGCGACGCGACGAACGCGTTCGCGTGTGTCGTTCGAGTGGCAACGGGACGATTCGATTCGATTCGATTCGATTCGCGTGGAAGACTGGAAGACTCGGTGGACCAGGTGTTGTGGCGTATCGGTCGTGGTCGTTTCGTGGACCAGGAAACGCGTCCGAGTCCTCCGCGAGGAAGAGCGAATTTCAATATCGATCACGCTCGTCGCTCCGGGTCACGAATGCAATTGTCGAGGCAACAACGGCCCAGCAGAAAAGAGCGAGTCGATCGAGTTTTATTAAAGTGTTTCTCGATCGTTTAGACCGAGTACTCCTCCGACCTCCTCCTTCGACGTCGAGATCGTCCTCTTTGTCGCCGTAAAGCGGCCGGCGTAATAATTGCCGGCACCGGGTGTATTTTTTTCGTTGCAACGACAAAACGGTATTACCGTCGTAAAAGGACGAGGAGGAAAAGAACAGCGTGGCGGGGTGTGGAGAACAGGGCCGAGGGAGAGCGCGCGTCCTCGTCATAATGGCGGCATCACGTGCGCTACCAGCTATACGCTGTAGAAACGCAATAATAAATTGCTGTACCGGCTATAGTTTTATCGTCTCATTTACGGCGACGACTTCTCGGTCTCCGCTCTCGTTTCCGAATCCGATGGGACTATAAAGATAAATAAGGACGGCTCGAAGGCAAACGGGCGGAGGCAGCGTACGACCGTCTGCAAGGTCGTTAAACAAGCTTCAGCTGGCGAACTACGCGGCGCGCGCGAGAGAGAGAGAGAGAGAGGAGAAAGTGACAGAGAAGGGATGAAAGTTAAATAACGAACTCGATGCCTTTGCTTTTTTATCGACAACCACCCAGAAATATCACTGCGCCGGCATAAGTGCGTTACGAGCGCAGCGCGCTATTAGCGCCGCCTTTATTTTCCACCCTCTCTTCCACCCTCTCCTCTCTCCCGGCTCCTGATCCGTAATTCGTCTATCGACTGTTCTACCCCCCTTGCGCGTTCCTCCGCCGGTCGACGACGGTCGGAGCGATAATTTACGACATCTCGTTTTCGCGCGACCAACCGTAAACTGTAACGCGGTGATGTTCACGACGCGCCCCGGGTGATTCTCGATGACGAGGGTAGAGTTATTACGGTGCCGTGGGACGGGAAAAATGTATCACGCGGGCTCGGGATCGTTGGCGATTATTCAGACCGTACCACCTGCCGCTCGTCGTCGGGAGCTTTGCTTTTTTTCCATCATCGACGAGACGCTGTCCGTAATCCGATGTATCGTCTTGGCTAAAGGCTCGATATCTTTTGATTTACAGCGCGAGAACAAGGGGCGTGGCGAGACCAACGCCGTCCATGATTTGGCTGTCGTTGCTACTGACGCTGGGAACGAGGGCAACATCGTCGGCGACGAACGTGACGAACGTGTCGCCCCTAGCCTCCACGGCGAAGCCGATCACGACCACGAAAGTAGTTTATCAGCAATTCGCGATGGAACCTGTGGATCAGACCGCGGTGATTGGCAGCCAAGTGACGTTTCCT
The DNA here is from genome assembly GCF_001483705.2 of Eufriesea mexicana. Lineage (NCBI taxonomy): Eukaryota > Metazoa > Arthropoda > Insecta > Hymenoptera > Apidae > Eufriesea > Eufriesea mexicana. The sequence goes on along the minus strand of NW_016908244.1, from coordinate 403,247 downwards.
TGTCGGGTCCTCAACCAGAAGGGACCTATTCAATGGACAAAGGACGACTTCGGTCTTGGCACCGTCAGAAACCTCACGGGATACGAACGTTACGCCATGATCGGCAGCGACGAGGAAGGTAAGCGAAATTTCCGCCACGAACACGGCCAAATGTCTCTTTCTTTTTCTTCTTACATCCCTTCCACCTTGGCACCGCTTCTAATCCGGCGCTTTGGTCGACTCGAGAATTCATTTCTCCATTATTTCTTCTTTTTTCCACCCTTACTTCCCCATCCTTTTCTTTTTCTTCTTCTTTTTCTTCTACTTCTTCTTCTTCTTCTTCTTTCTCCTCTTTTTGCGAGCTGTCCGTAAAAGGTTAGGAAACGGGGAACGTTCCACTTTCCGATGTGTTTGTTGCGTTTAAATTACACGGTGTCCTTAAGGAGGGGCGGTATCTCCGCAGGCATTCGCGAAATTGCTTTCCCCTTTGTTGCTCGTAGGAGAGACGGGAAGGTACAGCGATATTGGAAAATGCTTATGTGCACGAACAAATTGAAACTTCGTATTTGCAAACAAGCGGGACAAGAAAACGGCCAAGCGGGCCCGCCCTTCCCCGTCTCCTTTATTTCCTGTACGCGCGCGGGGCCGGATCTTTTCGGTTTAAGCTAAACTTACTTCCGCGTGCCGTCGTGTTTAAAGTTTCTCGGCCCGGAGTCCGCCGTTTGCCCCGTCTAATTCTGAATTTCACGGCGCCGTGATAAACCCCCGAGTCTAAACTCGTTCCGGGGATAAAGCCACGTCGAAATAACGAGCCGCTTAACGAACTGCCCGCCGGAATTAAACACGGATTCCGCGGCGAGAACCGATATACGCACGCACGAGGGTACCAGTTCGAGGGACGGAAGGAAAAATGGCGACCTCCGTTCGATTCGGCAACGATCCGGCATTAGGGACACGCGGGGACTGGGAACAGACATTCGATCGAATGACCGGCAACGGACGAAGGGCTGCAAAGGGTTGGACATATTTTCGGGGGTCGGGCTAGAAATCGAATGAATCTCGATGGAGGCTCGGTCGCGTTCCACCGACAGTGCCATTTCCTTCGTGCTCGTTTTCCGTTTTTTCCCCGCCGCCGTTGGCCAGTGCCGGCACGCAGCTGCGATACACGGCGGGTCAGTTTGCACGGACCAAATTCAATTTCCTGCGGCCTATTGATTTTCTTTTTTCTTCCCTCTTGCTTTTTTTTTTCTTTCCCTTTTGGCCCGCGCAGCATCGCGGGACCGCGAGAAGGAAGGAGAGCGCAAGAGAAAAGAGAGAAACGAAAAGAGCTGACTCGATAGATAGGGAAAGGAAGGAAGGAAGGGGCGAGCGACGGAGAGAGAGAGAGAGGGTTGCCCGTCCTCGCGCGGCGCGACGAAATATTTTATGTCGAGCGCGTGCACGAGTCGGATCGAGAGGTCGATTCGTCGTGCGAAATTCATACGCAACCGGCGGTGAACGACCCCCGACCCGTTTCACGCGGGATGCATGTTCGTCCATCTTGGTTCGTTCTCGGTACTTATTTTTCGTAACGTTTTAATCCGATGAAGTTCGTTTTCGCGAACGAATCGAACGGAGACAGAGTGGAAGAAAGGGCATATTTACGTAGGAAAGTTTGCGATACCAATAGAAAGGTGTGTCTACGCGTGTAAATGAAGAGAGAGAAAGTGAGAGAGAGAGGGGGGGAGAGACGTTCGAAAGCAAGACTCGGACGAACGAAGCGTCTAGGGAAAAATTCGAATGGACTCCCTTCGGGCATTATTTGAAATAACAGTGTACTCGCGAGGGCAAAGTTCGAAGCCGGAAAGTCGCGGAGGGTCGATAACGCGGTGGTATTAATGGGCCGCAAGCGGCAAGTTAAATTGCCTTTTTAACGAGTTCCGAAAAATGTGTGCTCCGCCTACGTAACATTTGCTCGTCCGTGTTCGAGCGTTCGCCGGTGCCTGGCCTGAGCCAACGCTAGCTCCTCGACGGACGCGCAGCAGCAGCAGCAGCAGTAGAAGCAGTAGCAGCAGCAGTAGCAGCGGTGGTAGCAGCAGTAGCCAAGCGGGGTTGGGGTGGAATTAACGACGATTCACCGGACGAAAGTTTTCTTTGGCTCGTTCGAGATCGATGAATCGGTAAAATTGAAAGGCCCCCGAGGGATCTTTTTCAGGCCGTTTCGGGCAATTGGAAATTGGCCGGTTGCGCTCAGCCAGCAAGGATGGACCGGCCGTTTATTCGATTACCTGCCAATTAACCACCGTGCGCGGCCGCAAAGAATTCCTTTGGCGGAACGCGGAACGGGCAATCTAATCGATTCGCAGCCGCAGGCTATTTTGCGCGGCGTGGCTCGTGCCGGCCGGCAGATTTAGCAATTTCTCCGTGACCGACGCGCGGCCGCGAATGTGTGTCATCGCGCGGCCATCGCGATGGCCATCGCGCCGATACGTAATATCGTAATACACGGGCGCCGTTGCGGCTGCTCAGTTCCGATTTAACGAGCGAACACGTTGTCCAACCTTTCGTTTCGTTTCGTTTCGTTCCGTTCCGTTCCGTTTCGTTTCCCTGGCCTGTGACCGCTGCCGAATTCGCGCGACGCTTTTTCCCTCCTCTCGCCCGTGTCTAATGCCGCAAAAAGCGAGGCTGCAAAAAGCTGCAACGTTTCGAGGTTTATCCAGTGAAAAATTTCCGCGTTCCGCCGCGATAAAACATCGCTAGCCGTACGGTACACGCGTATCGGGGGAGAGCTTTGCCGCCCCTCGTCGCGACGCGCCG
>NW_016908244.1:347154-400383 GCF_001483705.2 Eufriesea mexicana | reverse complement strand
GCTCTTCCCTCCTTTGCCTTCTATTTGCACGGTGCTGCGCGTTTCGCGCCACGAGGATTAGCCCGACAACCGATTCCACCATACACACCGTACGTGTACGCCATACGCGTTCCGTATCGATATTACATACACGCAGCTCGGACGGTCGTTCGGTCGGTTGGTCGAGCTGTACGTACCTACCTATGCGCGGATACCTACTACTACGTAGCTAGGCGAAACGCGAGCGAAAGCCGGAGGCGCGCCACGCCGTATCCAACACGCCATGCAGCCACCGCGGTGCCCTCCGACCCCCTCCTCCTCTCTCGCGTAACAATCATGCCGGCTCGAAACGATAAGATTCGTGGCAGGCGAGAGGCAATTTAAGCCAACGGCCGCTTGATACACAGGGTGTACCGGCTAACTCTATTACCCGAGCTATTCCCTTTACTTTTCGAGTCTCGAGACGACGGTACGAGCCTAGCCGCCGCGAGCCTCTTGCACCGCTCGAGTCGCGTGCGTACCCCCGTTGCACGTCGCCCCTATGAAATCGCTTTCGTTCCCAGCATACTATCCGCCACTTTTACCGGGAATCCAGGTCAGCGCAGTTTTATTTCGCCCCGTGTCCTGTTGCACGCGCCGAGCGAGCGTCATTCGCGATCAACCGACGCGACGTCGATGCAACGTCGATCGAAGCTTTTAGTTTTCTGGCTGGCTGAGACGTGGGTCGTAGGAAAACGTAGATCCGGTTACGAGAAGCCTTACTGCAACTTTCTTATTAGCCATATATAAAAATGTAAGTGGACTCGCGTTCGCTTGGAAGCACCTAGAATCATAGGCCGTTCAACTCGTCTTAAAAATTCCATCGCGCGCGCACCTATGGTCCGTGGAAGAAAGGAGATACTCGCTGAATGGCTGTACCCAGAGCTAAGGCACTTTAGACGATAAGGTCAGCCGGGACACCCTATACTTTTCTCCTTTAGCGGGTTTCGTTGGTAACGAGGAGAACGGCGTTACGCTCGGTCTCCATAACATTACCGCAACCTTAACAGTGACCATAGTTCTCGTACGGTAAACGGTGAACGCGCACAGCATGAACTCTCTATTATTGGTTCTCCCGTTGCTTCACCGACCATCATCGACAGCGGTCTTTAGCCGAGTCGAGTCGCATTGTTCGAAGGAAACGTCCCGGTACCGTGGCCACCGCCACCGAGTCGACGAGAGTCCGTTCCGGCCAAGTTTCCACCGTTTAACTCGCCTTAATTCTTGTGGGATTAATTAATTTAGCAGCGCGTTTCGTTGCGGCCCGGGGAAGAATCGACGAGATTCGCTGTTACGAATTCCCGATAGAAATAGCAGCCCGTCGAGTCGAATCGATCGTAGATCGCGACGCGTGCCGTTTGTTTTCGTCGATTAACGCGGGACTCGATTTCGTTTCTCCGCAAGACGAGCGAGATCAAACGGATTGCAGCTTAATCGAGTAATTCCGGTTAAACGAGTTCGCCCGATTCTCGATTCCGTTCTTCTTCCTCGTAATCGCGCGACACGGTGACCACGATGTCTCGTTTCGTTCAGACGTTTTCGTGGAACGCGAAACGCGCGAAACAAATATTTTCTCTTCGTCTACACCGAGTTGGCCGCGATTTACCCGCGGCAAACAAATCTTCCGCGCCAGCTATCGAAGCTCGGAAGATCGTCGATACCGGGAGGGGCGAGCGAACCAGCCTGTGCAGAAGCCGATATCGGTGGAACCAGCGGGACGCTAGGCGAATTTCTACGACGCGGTTGGCTCGATCGCGTGATTCCGGCCAAGTAATCGGAATCAGGCGCGCTTAAAGATGCAAACATCGGTTCGGCAGCGTGACGGAACTCGGCAGTTCCGGTTCCGGGGACCGCTAGGGCCAGTCGCTCGTGGCCGCGACGCGAGTTCGCGAACAATAGAGTTCGAACCGTCCTTACGCTCGAGTTACTCTCAATTTGCACGGCTCCGTACAGATTGGTAAACAGGTGCAGCCGTACGGGAAACGAAGCAAAGCGACAACGGCGAAGCGGCGGAGTAACTTGTCGGTGAAGTTGAACGAGCTGTCTACACAGTCGCGACGCGTATCGATGCATCGACAGCCGGGCGGAGCCGAGCGGTAGCGGAACTGTGCTACCTCATCCGGGCGGCCGCAGCCGGTGTCATGTACGTGTCTCTGCTTTTAATCGACGGATTCGCACATATCCGGTACACGCGACGCCGCTGCCTGCAAAGTCCTTAAAAGGACGCCTCGCCGCGTCTCGACGCGCCTCGCCGCACCGCGTGTCGTCTAGACCGCGCGGAACCCGCGGATAACTTTAAATTAGTTCCGAAACATTTGTCGCGCACGCTGCATCCACCGACTAATGCATCCAGCTGGAGATCGATAGGGGGGATCCAGAGCGTCGGGAAAGGCCGTGTTACGAGCTTGAGAGACGCGTTAATCGCTTGGCAGCCCCGTCGTACGGCAACCGGTTGCCCCGCCGGATGTCCCTCGATGTGCCTCTAAGCGGGGATTAGGACGGGAAGGGTCGATCGGGAAGAGGATCTCAGGTAAGACGAGTGGCTGGCTACCCGCCTCCCTCGGGAAACCAGCGTGGACAGCTTGTTCGGCTGGAGCCGGCCAACGCGTGCACGCGCGATTAAATTCCCGATCGTTTCTTCCTTACCTGTCTTATTTACCTGTTAACGAACGGTTGGCCGCCCCGCGGAGTATGCCCCGATTTCCTCGATCGTGTTCGCGAGCACGAGAGCGGATCGGTTCAACTCGTGCCCGGTTTCGCGTAGAAGAAGATTCCACCACGCGACGGCCCCGTAACAGGATGCGAAACCTGCACGACCGGATTCGTCGGTTTCCTCGAAGATTGACGAGGAATAATCGAGAAACACCGACGCGCCCCGTTCTAGAGGCCGAACGAGCGATCAGAAATCGCGGACAGAAATCGCACGGCTTCTCGGCAGCTGCGTTTCCACGGAGAGAATGAGAGAACGTGGCGGGGAACGCAATTTTCCGCGACCACTTAACGTCGCGATCGTCGTTTATTATATCAGGCGTTGCCCGCGGAGAGGAACGCTCGTCGAATACAGCGGCGTAAAATAAGAACCCTGGAAAGGGTAATTTCCTATAAATAAGCCAGTTATTGCTCGTTAATATCCTGCAACGCGATGCTCGGCCTGACGGTCTCGCGCGCGCCACTATTCATCCGGCTCGTTATCGATCAGGCCCCGATAAATACATTTAATTAACACCGGCATCTTTACGTTCGCGGCAGTAACGGCGAAATTTGTGGTCGAAACGCGGGATTCGCGAACGCGATCCCACACGGGCATAAATTCTCCGACTGACGCGTGTATTAATTGCCACGGCTGGGGGCGGGGGGCAGCAGCCTTAGCGAGGTAATCCGAGGATTTTTCGATCGGCCGCTCGATCGCGGTATTAATTATCCGTGTCCCGGCAGCTTAGCCTGCGATGGTAAAGCAGGACAGGGCCGAGGTGAGCGCGATCGGCAGCAGAAACGGCAGCAACGTCGTCAGCGAGCTCGGTAGGAACGGTGGTGGTTGCGCATCGAGCAACCTGCACGACCGGCTCCGCCTGCTTCTGCCGCTGCAACCGACTCGATTAATCGGTCTTACCGGTTTTCACCGCGCCTCACTCCCGTTGCCGCAGGCCCCCTCGACAGGTACCGCATCTGCGTCTCTGCCGTCTCTTGCCCGTTTAAATCGCGATTCCTCTCCGTCTCCTCTTCTTCGTCCTATCCTCGTCGCTCTTTCGCCTCCTGTCGCTGTTGCGCGGCGAACGAGAAAAACGATATGGAAAGCTACGTACGAAACGAGCGCCGTAAAAAGCGCCATCGAGGCCGTGAACTATTACCGTGGGAGGAAAAACGCGAACAGGTGAGACAATGAGACCCGATGGAAATCCTGCACCATTTATCCACCGCTCCCGATCTCCTTTTACGGCCACCGTGAAATCCATGCTTCGTATGAATAACGAATTAAATTTTTTGCCCCGAGCCCGCGCGAATTCGCTTAAACGAATTTTTGGTCCCGCGTTATTCCAACTGCCGCGTGCCTCCGGGACAATGGCGTCCGGTTGATCGAGCAGCGACTCGCTCTTTTAAGATAAAACTACGCGACCGGCCGCGATTAATCGGAAAAATTTCCCAACCATTCGCAGGATCAACGGGTCGTTGTTCGACGGCGTTTAATCGAATGGAAATGGTCTACGGGGGCCGTAGCGAGGAATTACTACCGATACGGAGCCGGCCGAATTACGATCGCCAATCGCAACGGTGGAATCGCGAAAGAGAAGGATCGCAGACGCGAGATCGATCGGATCGATCGTTCGACTTCGGTTCCCGATATCCTGGAATATCGGAGCCGATGGTAAATAAGCCGTCCGCTAATTTTGAATCCCAGCGCGGAAAAGGGGGTGCGCGATTAAACGAGGCCAGACACGTTTGCGTTTCACGCGGTTCCCGTTAAGAGGGCCGTCAACCTTTCGCTGAATCGCCAAAGCTAGCTAGTACCTTTCTCGAATCGTTTCGTTCTTTTTCCCTTTCCTTTTTCGGGTTCCGCGTTCGCCGCCATATCCGTTAACGGCTGGACCGATGCATGTCCCGTTTCCCGTAACACCGACCATGTTTATCCTTGAAAAATCCGACACCGTAGTCGCGAATACTTTATACCGCGATTTCACAGTTAACTCGGTTTTAAATTCGAGCCAGCCAACCCGAAAAAATTTCGCTACTCCACCGACGGCGCGGGGGTTGGAGCGTGGCGCGGCGGACGAAACAAAAGCTCCATTTAAGCGCTTCCACGCAATTTTATGAATAGAACGGGCAATAAAACGTAAGAGGGAAAAGGAAGGTTGGATAAGGGTGTCTCGTTTTCGAGATTTCAACGGCGCGCGCGCGCGACGGGAGGGCGAGGGAACGGGGGTTCCGCGCGAATGCTGCCCGATTAATCGCGAAATCTCGCGATAAAAATGTTGGGCTGGGTGACGGAGAACGAGCCGAGAAATAAGGAATCGCGGACGGCAACAATTGGTCTCCGCGAATAATGGCTCCGCGGCTTCGTGCTCGCGGATCTGCCTTGATAAAGCTGCGCCGGATGTCGGACGGTTATCGCGTTTTCCATCCCGACGCCGCTCAAGTTCGCGGCCCGTCGTTCGTCGCGATCTCGCGGTTACTCGTCCGTGTGATTTCATCGAGATCGCTCGTCACCCGACGCATACGCCAATGCCCGGAAACGATCCCGGCCTGCGGCCACGAGTGTGCATTTTTACGCGTCGTATCGACGGCGATAAGCGGCCAGATCGGTATCGCGGCGACCCACGATTCGTGGTATAATTATCCGTTATCGCAGATGCCATAAATCTGCGGACAATGTCCAACAGCGACGAAGCCCGATCTTCAGAAGGCATCCGTTATTAGATACACCGCGGCCGGCAATATTCCGGGGGCGTAGCGCGCGTCCGTGCGATATCTGATTAATATCGCACGCTCCTGAATACGGCACGTGTTTGCTGGTGGCAACAATATTTGGACACCCGATAGGTATCTGCTACAAGCGACTAGTATAATTGCCGGCAGCCAACACGTGTCACATCCGCCATCGAACGTTCCACGTTCGACTCTGTTCGTCCAACGGAGAATTCCACGCGACGATGTGTAAACAGGAACGAGTTGTGATTAGAGGAGAAAAAAAAATACAAATAATCAAGCTTAATTAAAAAATCGACGGGAAGGTAAGCGAGAAAACGAGAGAAATTCCTGTACCGTTTACTCGACCCGTTCCGCGTCCCGAATTGGCCAGACGCAGCCGGATAAGCAACGATGTTTCACCGAGGTAACCGTATCGAAATCGGTTGCAACGCTATCTGAATTTCCATTACCCTCGAGTAAGTTATCCCGTCGGCGTTGGTCGGGATTAAAAAACCATCTCCGGGATCGACGTTCCAGGGGAACGTTTAACGTTCGAGGAGGAACGGATGTCTTTATCCAACGTTCACCGCGCGAGAAGTTACCGGAAGAAATGGGGCAAAGCCGGGGAAGCCCCTAATCGCTGGCTCCCGCCGCGCCATTTCCAATTCCAGATTTTCAGGGTTCGATGCGCCACGATGGTCGGATCGACAGCCGCGTCGGGCAGCCTAGCCCCGTGTTGTCGTGTCGTCGACCAACCTCGGCCTCCTGGCCACGCGCTATCGCGTACCTCGTTGCGTTCCAAGTACGGAGCTATGCCGACCGTGCTTTCCTGAAATTTACAGACGCGATTAATGTCACGACTGGCTCGTCCGGCGGTCGCTCGCTCGGCTAGCAGCCGTTTGTAAGCCTAACCGTTACTAATTTCTCTACGGAACTACGGCCCGACACTCTCTACCTCCACCGGGTATTTCACAGGTGCGTGAAAGAATGTTCTCCGCTTCTTCTTCCAATGGCAGATTGTTTAATCGGATTCTGCCTATCTTAATCAGATATTTCGAAAAGGGTAGGTTCACCGAGGGTTCGAATGACTGGGTAGGATCTTCGAAAGTGATTTAAGGCCTTTACCCTTAAGCTGCGCGCTTCGCACAGTGTACACGCGGAACTGATTCTGAAAAAGTTTGTGAAAGATACGCGTAATATCGATGACGCTTGGTGCGGTAAAAATTAAGGCTAGATTTACCACTGTCTTTATCTATCTTAAATTTTATATCAATGCCAGCGTAGCTCTTAGCTTGGAATTATTTTCCAAAGAAAAATCTTTGGAAAATAATTCCAATTACCAGGTCTCACCACGTGGAGGTGGCTACGCATCGAGACCCGACATGCGTCCTAGTGGCGCAGCCTGCTGGCGCTATCTGTATCAAAGGTAGCCTAATCTAACTTGGAGCGAAAGAAGTTAAAGCGAGTCTACTGACACTTTATCGAATTTCGTGTCTTACAAAAGGGGTTTCGGATCGCGATTATTCGAAAGACCGACTAGCCTACGCGACGCACTCTCGTGTACTAGGCAACTTCAGCCCCAGCACCCTCCCGATCGGGCCTTGCCCACCCTGCCACCGCCGACCTCGCCATGGCTTACTCGATGACCTAAGGCAGCCAACGAACCAGTGAAACACCCAGAGTCAATCCGAGGGTCCTATGCGAGGCCTAACAGTCGGAATCACGCGCATGCTCCATACCCCGGCTCTATGCAAACATAACCACATAGCCACCAAGTGCTAGAGGGGCAGGCAGGCACGCTCTTGCAATGATTCCGACTGCAGGGCCCATCCCCCGGTCGTGTGCACGGATTGGCACCCAGGACGACTAAGGTCGACGGACCCCCGTGTTGCCCCAGATGCCTCACCAGCCCGAGGGCCACCAGAGATCCCGATGCATGACGAGATTGACAGTGGCAGAAATGAGTGTCGGAGACGAGTCGTGAGAATGACTTACGAGGCGTGAAGTTGTCGAGTACACGGGAAGTACGTCGCGTAGACTAGTCGGTACTTAAGAACAGTCGCGATTATCGCGAGAACAATTACGTTCTATTTGGTAACGAGCGCGATAAGGGAATATATATATTCGCTCCAAGTTAGGTGGCTTACCCTTGGACAGATAGCGCGCACATCGGACTTAGTCTAGGAATCTATCTTAGACCAACTTATAACTACTTAGGTCTAAACGCACGCATCCCTCGTCGTCCAACGATGTCTTGAAATGTTGTAAATCTGTAACAAAAATATATAATCCTAAAAAGAGATGGATTAGTAACAGATTAGTAAAACAAAATAAAGGTAAAAGGAATATAAAAAGTCAACGGAACAGAACGAAAAATCCAGCGATGAGATATAAACATCCCAACGATGAGACATAAATAGACCAACGAGGAAAAATTTGAATATTATACGAAATATTCGAATGCCCAGATATAGATAAATAGAAACGAAGAAATAATATCTGAAAGAAAAAAAAAAATAATTAAAACCTGGAAAAATAAAAATTAATTAAAATCTGGAAGAAAAAAATAATTAATAGCTGAAAACAAAAAGAAATTATTATTAAATTGTTTAATGGGGTGGGATGGCCAATCTCACCCTCACTTCGAACCCCCACCCCTCGCGCACTATGAAAATTTAGATGTTACATTTCCGAAGTCGAACCGACAAATGAGTTCCGCTGCGTCGCGTCGCCATTTATATAGCCTCCGATCGGCCGAGCTTCCCCCACCCCAATCGGAAATTTTCGAACTTTATCGATTTTATTAATTATTATTTTTCCGCTATAATAACTAATAATTTAATCATTTTTTCACTCCGATGATAAATTTACGTGGTAAACAATTTGTTAATAACGATATTAATTTGTTATTAACAATAGGTTTAATAATTTATAAACGTTTTTAAAATTATAGATTGATTTTTACGCAAGTTCGTTGTATGTTTCAGTAATATCCAATAATTTATTAATTTTTCTACTTTTATTTTAAATTCACATTGCGAACAATTTGTTATTAACAATCAATGTACTAATTTATAAACTTTTTGTAATTTATGGATACAGTTTTGCACAAGTACTTTATAAATTCAAGTAATAGCCAATAATTCGATACATTTTTCACTTTTATTGTAAATTTACGTTGTGAACAATTTGTTATTAACAATAAATATAATAATTTATAAACTTTTTACAAGTTATGACTGTATTTATTCGCGTAGAATATAAATTTTTGTGATGTATTTATATTAAGTATTTTTACTGCTTTTTAAAATTTACAAACTTTGCGAGATGATTTTATCGTCAATTTCTCGTAAATGTAAAAAGATAATGCTGTAATAATTCGTTATTATTTTCTAATAATCTTTTGTTAGTTTTCATTCTTTTCGTGTCGATTTCTATCGTTTTCATAACGAAACAAGCCAAAGAGATTCAATTCGAGGCGGAAAGTAGCACGAGTAACATTATTTAAATTTTCAAATTTGAATATTTTCCAAAACCGTAAACTTCCGCGCAAAACTTTTTGAACGTATACCTTACCTGAGGTGTTGCTGTACACGATGTAACTCGATTTCCAGTACAGTCTCGTGAACAGCACGACTGTTTTCCTAACACTCTACTCAGGTATCGATGAAAATTACGTTATCTCGAAACAAGAATTACGCGAATAAATTCAAACTTATTTCGTTCAATTACAAAGTTTACAATTTTTGAATACAGTTTACAGGAAAAATCTTTAAAACATAAAATTTTCTCCACCTTCGAACCGCAGAATTTCCTCGACAAGTTTCATAACCTAAATTTTAGTAATTATATATTTCAAAATTTCATTTGATCGCATCGAAATGTTCGCAACAAACGTGCCATACCAACAGAAAACAGTGTTTGGCTTAGAAAAATTGTCTTTCGACCAGCCTTTTTCGGAAAAATTCCCCACTCCGTGTAGCCCTCTTTTCTTCCCCTTCTCTCTGCATCCTCTTTCGGTACTTTGAATTTAAAATCGAAAAAATTTAAATCGAAATGCTTCAATTTCGGAAGTTTAAGAAATTCGAGCATGGCGGAACGCGTTGGAAGAGGCGAAGGGTAGTTGGTAAGAGTGGCGAGTGCGGAATAACAGGCGCGGTTTTGCATCTGTTTGCGAGGTCCGATCGATCGGAGGAGCGAAAATAACGCATGCATCGAAAGTTAGGCGGGAAAATACGGCGATCGACGCGGTTTGCGACGCGAGTCAACGACGCCGGGGGCAAAGACGGATGGTTCATTGTCAGATGCATTTCTCCCGTAGAGCTAAGGAGCAGTATACCCGGCTGATTCTAATGCATGAATTATTTAAAAACCGTTTCGAGTAACGCTTGTAACGCGCAGGAGCGCGATGTCGACATGAATATTTTGCAGGACCCGCGCCGTACAGCGGTGAATTTTGCACTGTATATAAAATGAAAAACTTCGAATAGAGTTGTTGGGAAATTTATGCGCCTCGTTCAAGATGTATTAATCCGCGAAATATATTCGCGAAATTGTTTTCGAAAGGACACGCCGGGACGAAAAATGTTCTATAAAAATATAACAAATACACGAGCCATTGTTTGCGCTTTAACGGTTCAATGGCCGAAGGTCCTCCGGTTCGGCGAAAAGCGGATCCGGATCAGTTTTGACCCGCGTTGAAAATTCATTTCGTTTCGAAGATGAACTTTCTTTCTTCCATTTTTATTTTTCCATTTCGTAATCTGTTTTTTATTCATCGTGGTTCTTAAAAAGTTCTTGCTTGCCGACTAAATAAAGAACGATGTTTATCTACGACGTACTTATGCAGGTGTGATATTTTCGAAATTTCGAAGCAGATAAATCACCGTCGAAATAGTATGACGACGTCTTAGGATAAGGAAACGAGTGCGAAATATGTGAATAACTGATTCTATTTACGGTTTATATTTAAACGAAATAATTGTCGTTATTAATTCGATATTCTCGAGCTTGAACATTTCAGTCGTTGACAAGTGACAGGACTTCGATCCTCCACGTTATATTTTTATACTCCATTTTTGCGACGCTAGTATCTTCTATTTTAACAGATTCTCGAATGACTTTAACTTCTCCGTAAGGATAGGACGCGAAGAAAATATGAATCGCGGGCGAGTTAAAATTAAAATCGAAATCGCGATTCTAGACTATTCTATTATTTACACTAGCCTCTGTCTAAATAACAGCAAGTAATAATCGTGTTCCAGAAATATTCCAGATCGATTCGAAGTTCTCCTTTCTAATTATATCGTATTTATAACTGGTTAAATAATTAAAAAGTTATTAAATTATATGACAAGGTGCGTGGACGAAATGAGTAATAATCGTCAGCTAGCCCATGGCACCGGTTAATAACCATCATTCACCCTGTCCGTATATCCGACCCACCCCAATGAAAATTTAGATGCGTTCGGCCCGAAGTGAAATCGACAAATGAACTCGAGCCTCGATGGCCTTATACAGCGAGCCGAGCTGCTGAATATTAGCCGGAATGTCACAATTATCCGTGATCCTGCTCATGGCATAACTTATAAACCTTTTTACTTTCATCGCAAATTTATGCCCCGGGTAACTTATTAACGATAAATTCGATAATTCATCGAATTAATAATTAAACCGCGTAGGTGCTCATGATACATTTACACCGTGAAAGATACGTTAATTAGAAATTTCTAAATCCATGTAATTGCTCCATCAGATATCATTGATTTTTATTATTCATTCAACGGAAAATTTTCCCGGTGCTGCATCATGCCGCACCTATTCGAACGCGAAATCGATTCTTCGACTTCGATTTACATATTTCGATTCTTCGCAATGGTCGGGGAAAATTACGATTCCTCGAGGCCGTATCGAGTACGGGGATCGACGTTGTAACAATTTATTGCTGCTGGCGCGAGTTCTTCAGTGACCTGGATGTCACGTGTGTGCTTTCGTAAGCCGCGCGAGGTCGAAGAAGGAACTTTGGAGCGCGGTAAGGCAACAGGACAGGGTGCTGCAAAAAGTTGGAACAGCACGGAAAGTAAATATTTGCGGGGGGAAAAAAGGAGAGAACGCGTTGTAATAACGTACTAACAAGGATACACCCTTGCTGGTTGGTGGTTCGATAGACACTAGCCGCGAAATACAGTGTTTCCCGGCTGTTTGCTCGCTTGCGTGCCACCGATCAAATGCGCCCTTTCCTTATCGCTCGCGTGTGACGAGGGTAATGGAAATATCGCGAGCGAGCGAGATGAATCGATGGTAATGCAAGGCGTCGACACACCGCGTTCGATGAAAAAGGGAAAAGATCGAAATTGGACGCAGCCTCGTCGGTTGCAGCGTTAATGCGGCACGAAGCGGCGCAAAGGACCAGCGTAGGTGAAAAGAAGCGATACACTCGCGCGACGCAGCAGGGGGAACACTTTCCGCTCAAAATGAAGATTATAAGGGTCGCATCTTCGAAACTTTTCACGCGTACTCGAGTGAAACTTACTCGGATTAATAATTCATTAATTTTAAATTCCATTTAAAGTTCACGAGTTACTCCGGGCTCCCTTTGCCCTGCTTCAAGCAAGATGTTGCAAGCGTGGTAGAGGAGCTGCAGGCGCAGCTAAGATCGCGGCGAAATCTCGGCAACGAGAGATCGCGTTCGCTGAAGAAGCAATGGCCATCGAACTATGACCCACCGAACGATCCCTGCATCTGCTTCGTATTAATATATGGACGAGTCGCGAATCTCTCGATGGTTGATTCGTTCTTGCTGGAAAATACTAGTCACCAAGCGTCGCACAACCAGCGCGAGTTATAATTGCTCTTCAACGCGAATTTTAATCAACGCGTAATTTACATCGGCTAATTCTTGCGGAGTTTATTTTCTTGAAAACGAATCCGTAATCGAAATTTATCTATTAAGCTTGGTTTTCTAGAAACGCACGATTTTTTGACTAAAATGAAGTATCGCGTGAAAAGTTGGAACGTTAGGAGGTTCATTCTTGTTTTAAGAGTTAGGTGAGAGTCTCCCGAGTTTATCGATGTATTTACACGATTGTAATTATTCTTGTTTCTGAATAACTATAATTGGTCTTGAAAATTTAAGCATAGAGCTCCCAGTGTGCTTTCTAAGCACATTCTTGTATTTTTAGAAAGAGTTCGGAATCTGACGTGAATTTGTTACGAAGTAACGTATTCTGTAAGCTTTTCTGAAGAAGAAATCGTGGAACGGAATTGTCGAAGCAGTTTTCAATGCGAAAAAATATTTGTCGGTAACGCGTATACAGGGTTTTACCGCCACGCAGCCATTGCACGCTTCTCTAGCTGCGACAGTGCCGTAGCTACGAGTAATTCGAGTGCCAAGTGTAATGGAGCTAAGATATAGCAGTTTGCAAATATTAATTAATAATAAAGATATTACTAGCGAAGATGTACTGGTAAAATTAATAGTAAATATTGTTTACGTATAATTACTGAATATTCTTTTATATTATGATAAAAATAACGCAAAGGATTAAAAAGAAATGTTGTCTAAAATATGCAACAAAATGTGATACGTAGTAGGAATATTAATGAACTCGATAGACCAATAATGAACCTATTGATACCGCCTATACCTTCAATAAGATAGACAAAGATAGAAGTTCAAGCGATGTTTTATCATTGTTCATGAACTGTGTGTGCGTAATTCGAAAATTAATTGCATTAAAAGATAGTAATTGACGAGAAATTCTTAGTATCTATGGCAATAATTCAAACACTTCGTGAAATAATTACCAATAATTAATTAATTAACAGGAAATTTAAATCTAAAATACTATTGGAAAGTTCTTTAAGGGTGCCTCTTTACGATGCAATTATAAAAATTCAGAAATTGTGCACCGAAATTGAATAATTTAATAATTTTCCTTGCAAGTCAATCGTATTGGTGAATCATTGTTATCTATTCTTTTCTAAACCGTTGATTGGCTCTAATACAGTCAATAAGGTAGGGATTCGATCAGCGCCATCTTGCATTTTGGACGAGAAAGTAACAGGAACGCAGAATGTACGAGGAGGTCGTCAAAACCACAACACGTGATAGACATGGACAGCGAGCGATTGGAAAGGGATAGAGACGACGCCCCAGTGAAAAATCACAAATTACCAAGTTTCTACGATTAATTTATGAACTTTTATAGTTGCATCGGTAAGCTGGATCCTTGGGCAACATTCTTATATAATTTTCGAACATAATTTGATGCCAATTAATTTGTTATTAATTATTATTTGAAGACGGACATGATTCGGTAACAACGAGCGTTACGATTATTCATTAAAATATTTAATTATGAACCAAACTAGAGGCAAAACATGATCAAAAGTAATATGAGAACATGCGCAAGAATATTGTTTTCATAATGAGTCCATGAATGCCACAAATTAGTTACATAGGAGATAGTAATTAATGAACAATTATTATTCCGTTCGACATTAGTTTAAACACTCCGTGAAATAATTACGAATAATTTATTAATTAGGAAGAAATTTATATTCAAAATGATATTAGGAAGTTCTTTAATGGTGTCCCTTTATGATGCAATTATAAAAGTTCGCAAATTAATCACATAAATTGCATAATTCGATGATATTCCTTCAAGGAAATCGTATTGGTGAATCGTTATTTTCTATCCTTTTCGGAGGGCAGGACCAAGTGCATTCTGTGCTCCTGTTACTTTTCCAAGCTTCTAGCCTAAAATTATAGATGGCGCTGATTGTCAGTCTATCTTATTCGCGGTATTTGCGCCAATCAACGGGTTACCGTGCCCTTAGAAAAGGATAGAAAATAATGATTCTCCAATACGATTGACTCGGAAGGAAAATCATTAAATTATTCAATTTCTGTGCACAATTTGTGAACTTTTATAATTTCATCGTAAAAAGGCGCCCCTGGCGAACTTACTAATATAATTTTTGACATCAATTTCTTCTTAGTTAATTAATTATTAATAATTATTTCACGTAGTGTTCGAATTGTTTTCGGAGAAGCTAATAGTTTTTCACTAATTACTGTCCTTTATGCAATTAATTTGTGATTATTTATGCATGCATTATAAAAACAAGATCCTTGCGAATATTCACGTATAATTTTTGTTCATATTTTACTTCTAGTTTTGCTTATAATTAATTATTTTGTCGAAGAGTCACGACGCTTGTTATTACTAAATCACGGACGCCTTCAAATAATTATCAATAACAAACTAACTAACCATAAATTATGTACCAAAATTACATGAGAATGTTGCCCAGAGTTTCAGCTTTGCGATGCAACTATAAAAGTTCACAAATTAATCGTAGAAACTTGCAAATTTGTGATTTTTCACTGCCTCGTCGCCTCTATCTTTTTCTAACCACTTGCTGTCCTTTTCTATCATGTAACTGAGTATAGCGAGTTACTTTTGATGCTGCTGTGAGCTTCCTAGTAAAGCTGGGAGTTTGAGCTTTAGGTATGTGAGAGCTTACGGTGTGCCCTACGTGTACGTATAGTTATCGCGAACTTTCGAGCTTGCGAGATTTTTGACTAATGTTTGGTCCGAACATTCCAGTCTAAGAGTGAGTGGCGAAAATTGACATTTCTCGACGAGGACCGAATCGATTGCGAATTGAATCAATCTAATCTGCAGGTGCATACGCGTCATGTGTGAAAATTGTGTGGGTATAGGTCACGTGGTTCGAATTTAACAGCGTTTCAAAGTTCCTTGCAACCTCGGCGTGAAATCCTTCGCCAATTTCGTGATTTTGTATCAGGGTAACATAATATGCTAAGATGTCGCTTGCCGTGCCACTTCCGAGAAATGACGTCATTTCCAAGAATTCTCCGGGCAATACTTTTGCAGCCTCGATGAAAATATTCGGCCGATTTTGCGATTTTGTATCAGGATAACATGACATGAAAGGAGGTCGTTCGTCGAACCAGTTCCAAGAATTGACGTCATTTCCTAGAATTCTCCGGACAATATTTTGCAGCCGACGTGAGCAATACTTTTACGGTCATCGCGGACAATACTTTTACGGTCATCGCGGACAATTCTATTCCGGCCGACGTGGACAATACTTTTCCGGCCGGCGTGGACAATACTTTTCCGGCCGACATGGACAATACTTTTCCGGCCGACGTGGACAATACTTTTCCGGCCGGCGTGGACAATACTTTTCCGGCCGACGTGGACAATACTTTTACGGTGGACGCTGACAATATTTTTCCGGCCGATGTGGACAATACTTTTGCGGCCTTGGCGAGAAACTATTGACCGATTTCGCGAATTTGTATTAGAATAACATGATATGATAGGAGGTCGTTTACGGAGTCAGTTCCAAGAAATGACGTCATTTCCAAGAATTCTCGAACAATACTTTTGTAACCTCGCCGTAAAATTTTCGGCCGATTTCGCGATTTTGTATCAGGATAACATGACATGCAAGGAGATCGCTCGTCGTGTCATTTCCAAGAATTGACGTCATTTCCAAGAATTCTCCGGACAAAACTTTTGCAGTTTCAGGGAGAAATTCTTGGCCGATTTTGCGATTTTGTATTAGGATAACATAACATGAAAGGAGGTCGCTCGTCGAGTCAGTTCCAAGAAATGTCGTCATTTCCAAGAATTTTCTGGACAATACGTTTGCAGCACGGCGAGAAATTTTGAGCCGATTTTGTCTCTTTGTATTAGGGTAACATAACATGATTGGAGGTTGCTCGCCGACCTATTCCATGATTTTACATCATGTCCAACAATTCTCTGCACAATACTTTTTCTACTTTGCAGTATATTTTAATAATTTTACTTACCTTATATTTACCTCATACTTACCTTGCTTACTTACCTTCCCTTACTTGCATTCCTTTCCTTACATACAAGGAGTGTGCAAGTCCTTCGGGTCACCGATTTAGTTGAAACTTTTCGGCTTTGTAGATATCATCATGCAGTTTTAAAAAATGCATTATTATAGCCGCAATTACTAAATAGTTTTTAAGATATTTGGGATTAAAGTTTTATTACATCGTTAATTAAATATTTATTTCCAATGTGTTTCAAGTTAAGTTGTAGCATAACTGGGACGATCGAGAATTGATATAGTGGAGGACCGGGGTTCGATTCCCGTCCATAGTTTTGATAATTTTTTTAAATATATTTTTTATTTTGTATGTATTTTTCGTCTATGAAAACATTGTAAATACACAAATATAAATAAAATTTCTTAATAAAAAAAATTTGTTTGTATGCTTTCTTATGTTAGTATATATTTATTACAAAATAATAAGAATATTATGCAAGAAAAATACTTTTCTATAGCAATCTTATTTACTACAGAAAATGCAAAACTATCGCTCGTGTAAGTATTAATTATTAAATTAAACGTTGTATAAGAATGTTGCCTATAATTCCAACTTTGCTGTGCAGATATAAATGTTCATAAATTAATCAGAAAAGCTTGGAAATTTATTAATTTTCTACTGCCGAATAAATAAAAATTTTACCGCCCACGATCAGCGCCATCTATGATTTGGCTCAAAAATCATGAAAGTGATAGGAATATAGAATAGGCGAGGAGGCACGTGGCAGACAAGGACAGAGAGGGGGTAGAAAAGGATAGAAGGACTCTGACAATGAAAAATTAATTAATTATTCAATTCTGTAATTAATTTATGAACTTTCATAATTTCATTGCAAAGTTGGAACTCCATGCTACATTTTTGTATAATTTTCGTAAAGAATTTAACTTTAAATTGTTAGTTATTAATTTTTGTTTGATGGCATCTTTGATTTCGTAACGGCGGCGATCATGATCTTCCGTGAAAATATTTAATACTAAACGAAACTAGAATCAAAATGTGATCTAAAGTTATATGAGAAGATTCGCAAGAACATTGTTTTTATAATGAGTGCATAAAGCTTCATAAATTATTTGCGTAAAGGATAGTAATTAATGAAAAAATAATGGCGTCTTCGACAATCTTCGACAACAATTCAAACACTGCGCAGAACAATTGTTAATAATCAATTAATTGGGGACAAATTTCTATCGAAAAATATATTGGAAAGTACTTAAAGGATCTGCCTTTACGATGCAGTTATAAAAGTTCATAAATTATTCACGAATATTGAGTAATTAGTGAATTTTCCATTGCCGATTTGATTTATTAAAATATATTCGGAGCACATAACCAGAGTTAGTAAACTGACATCAGAGCCATCTATGATTTTGGACTCGAAGCTCAAATTCCGCAACGAGAGCATAGATGGCTCTGATATCAGTTTACTAACTCTGGTTATGTGCTCCGAATTTATTTTAATAAATAAAATCGGCAGTGGAAAATTTACTAATTACTCAATATCTGTGCTTAATTTATGAACTTTTATAATACCTTCGTAAAGCCAGATCCTTCACGAACTTCCACATATATTTTTCGATATAAATTTGTCCCTAATTAATTAATTATTAATAATTGTTCTGTGCAGTGTTTGAATTGTTGTCGAAGACGCCATTGATTTTCCATTAATTACTATCCCTTACGCAATTAATTTATGAAACTTTAAGCACTCACTATAAAAACAATGTCCTTGCGAATCTTCTTATATAACTTTTGATCACATTTTGCGTCCAGTTTCGTTGGGTATTAAAAGTTATCACGGAAGATCGTAATGGTCACCATTACGAAATCATAGACGCCATCAAATAAAAATTAATAACTAACAATTTAGAGCTAAATTCTTTACGAAAATTACATAAGAATTCAGCCTGATATTCCAGCTTTGCAATGAAATTATAAAAGTTCAAAAATTGTTTACAGAAATTGAGTAATTAATAATTCTTCACTGCCGGAGCCATTTTATCCTTTTCTATCCCCTCTCTGTCCTTGTCTACCACGTGACGAGCTCTTCGACGACCTCCTTGCCTATTCTATATTCCTATTACTTTCTTGATTTTTGAGCCCAAATCATAGATGGCGCTGATTGCAGGCGGTAAAATTTTATATTCGAACTGGATACTAGAAATCAATTGGACAGTAGAAAATTAATAAATTGCCAAGTTTTTATAATTAATTCATGAACATTTATAGCTACGCAGCAAAGTTAGAATTATAGGCAAAATTCTTATACGATGTTTAATATACTAATTAATACTTACATGAGCAATAGATTTTGTATTTCCTGTAATAAATAACATTGCTATAGAAAAGTATTTCTCTTGCATAATATTCTTCTTATTTTGTAATAAATATATACTAGCCTAAGAAAACGTAAAAAATAATTTTTTTTATTAAGAAATTTTAATTACAATTGTTTATTTACAATGCAAAATGAATACAAAATGAAAAATATATTGAAAAAACTATCATACCTGCGGGGACGGGAATCGAACGCCGGTCCTCCACTACAGCAATTCTCGATCGTCGCCTTTACGATACAACTTAACTTGAAACACATTACAAAGAAATGTATAATTAAGCAAATAATAAAACTTTCATCTCAAATATCTCAATAACTATTGAGTAGTTGCGCTATAATGATGTATTTTCTTAAACTGCATGACGATATCTATAAAGCTGCAAAGTTTCAACTAAATCGAAGGACTTGCACTCTCCTTGTTAGCTTAATTCCTCCTCATTTAAATATCATTTAAACAGATATTGCCCATTCTCTATTTTCAAATTCCAGGAGGAACATTGAAAATTTACAAGAGATAGGAAATATCTTAAACTTTGTGCGTAGCTCTTAGCTTGGTATCGTTTGACAAAGATTTCTCTTTGGAAAACGATAGCAATTACCAGGTCTCACCACGAGGAGGTGGCTACGCATTGAGACCCGACATGCGCCCTAATGGCGCATCCTACTGGCGCTATCCGTATCAAAGATAGTCTAATCTAACTTGAAGCGAACTAAATTAAAGTGACTCTATTGACACTTTATTTTATTTCGTGTCTTACAAAAGGGGTGTCGGTTCGGTATACTGAAACTCTACTGTCGCAACG
This sequence comes from Eufriesea mexicana, assembly GCF_001483705.2. Lineage (NCBI taxonomy): Eukaryota > Metazoa > Arthropoda > Insecta > Hymenoptera > Apidae > Eufriesea > Eufriesea mexicana. The sequence goes on along the minus strand of NW_016908244.1, from coordinate 380,921 downwards.
CTAAGATATTTTCAAGTTCCCATAAAAATAGGGAATGAAATATCAAACACGCGAGCAAATAGAAAATCGCGACGCGCCCGAACGAGTTCGCGATTATTCGAAAGACCGACTAGCCTAGGCGATGTACTCCCGTGTACAGAGATAACTTCATACCTCGGCACCCTCCCGATCGGGCCTAGCTCAATTCCAGTCACTGTCGCACTCGCCAAGACTTACACGTGGACCAAGGATAGTCCCTGAACCAATGAAACTTCTAGTGTCAACAGGAGGGCCCAGCTGGGCGGTTGCCGGCCAAGACAGACACTTCGCATCCCAGCCACACGGGGTAGAACTTAATCATCCCTGTGGTCTAACCGTAGATGGTACTAGTCCGTCAGCCAGCATGTGCCCGAGCCCAAGTCGCGTACGACTTAGGCAGCGGACCGCCCCGTCGAGGTCAGAAGACGCACTGATCCGAGGGGGTCACCCTGGAACCCGATGCATGACGAGATTGACAGTGACTGGAAATGAGTGTCGGAGACGAGTCGTGAGGATGACTTACGAAGCATGTACTTATCGAGTACACGAGAGCACGTCGCGTAGGCTAGTCGGTACTTACGAACGATCGCGATTATCGCGAGAACAATTATGTTCTATTTGCTAAACGAGGGGGATAAGAAAATGATAGAGAATTTATAAATTTCGCTCCAAATTAGGTAGCTTACCTTTGTACAGATAGCGCGCACATGATACTTAGTCTATGGATCTATCTTATGATTACTTAAAAGTAAACGCACGCATCGTTCATTGATGTGTCGCAAACAGAATCTTGAGAAACCTAAAAGCTAAAACAGAATATATTATTGTTAATATGTAGCTGAAAGGAAAGGGATTAGTACGAGGAAACCATCAAGGATAATAACCAAATGGAACGAGCAAGCCAACGACGAGACCTGAGCAACATAACTACGAGACAGAAACATTCCAACGGTGAGATATAAACATACCAACGAGGAAGCGCTCGAGTATTATACGAAATACTCGAACGCTCTAACGAAAACAAATCGAACGGAAGTCGTAAAATTTGTGAAAGGAAAGATTTAGCCAACGATGAGACATAAGTAAACCAACGACGAAGCATTCGAATATTATACGAAATACTCGAATGCTGAAACAAAGACACATAGAATGAAAAAAATAAAATCTGCAAGAAGAAATTATTGTTAAATTATTTAAGAGAGTGGACAATGGCCACTGAATAGCCATTGATCTAGCCAACGATGATATATAAATAAACCAACGACGAAGCATTCGAATATCGTACAAAATACTCGAATGCATAAACAATGAAATCTAGAGTAAAAGAAATAGAATCTGAAAGAAGAAAGATAATTAAAACCTGAAACAGAAAGAAAAAATATTAACGCGGACCCTCCGAAGTCGAAGAGAGAACTGGCTCGAGCCTGCACGCGGGCCCCTTATATAGCGGCGGCCGGCCGAAGATCGACGAGAATTTCCGAACTTTACCGATTCCTTTAAAAGTTAACTTTTCGCTGTAATAACTAATAATTTATTAACTTTTTTGACTTTTATCGTTAATATACGTAACAAACTATTTGTTATTAACAATTTTAATTTGCTATTAACAATAAATTTATTAATTTATTAACTTTTTGTAAGTTACGAATACATTCTAACACAAATACGTCGTTTGTTTAAGTAGTGGCTAATAATTTATTAACTTTTTTTACTTTTATCGTTAATATACGTTGCAAAATATTTGTTATTAATAATAAATGTAGTAATTTATTAACTTTTTGTTAATTATAGATACATTTTCACGCAAATACGTTATATATACTAGTAGTAGCCTATAATTTAGTAACTTTTCCACTTGTATTATAAATTTACGCTGTGACCAATTTGTTATTAGAAATTAGTGTAATAATTTGTACACTTTTGCAAATTATAGGTACATTTAAACATTACTATGATATTGTTCAGATAATAACCAATGAATTAATTCTTTTCGTGTATTATAAATTTACACTATGAACAATTTGTTATTAATAAGAAATTGGATTATTTACACATTTTTATGAACTATAACCGTATTTGTATGACGTCATTGCTAAGAATTCCATCCACTTACTTCTCGCAGCTCCAAAAATCGTCAAGTGTTTAACTGAAACATAGAAAATTTACAAGAGATAGGAAATATCTTAAACTTTGTGCGTAGCTCTTAGCTTGGAATTATTTTCCAAAGATTTTTCTTTGGAAAATAATTCCAATTACCAGGTCTCACCACGTGGAGGTGGCTACGCATCGAGACCCGACATGCGCCCTAGTGGCGCATCCTACTGGCGCTATCTGTATCAAAGGTAGCCTAGTCTAACTTGGAGCGAATTAAGTTAAAGTGACTCTACTGACACGTTATTTTATTTCGTGTCTTACAAAGGGGATTTCGATTCGATATACTAAAACTCTACTGTCGCAATAAAATAAGTTCCCATAAAAATAGGAAATGAAATATCAAATACGCGAGCAAATAGAAAATCGCGACGCGCCCGAACGAGTTCGCGATTATTCGAAAGACCGACTAGCCTACAAGACGTACTCTCGTGTACAAGACAACTTCATGCCTCGGCACCCTCCCGATCGAACCTAGCCCACCCAGCCACCACAGACCCTGCCATGACTTACTCGCGAACGAGAGCGATCGACGAATCAGCGAAACACCCAAAATCAAGCCGAGGGTCCCTAGCGAGGCCCTGTAGCCGGTCACGCAGGCCCCTGCCACATGGGGGAGAAATTAATCATCCCATGGGGTCTGACCGTAGGCCCATATGCAATGTCACGGCTACAGGGCCCATACCCCGGTCGTGCACGCGCTGGTGCCCAGGACGACTAAGGCCGACAGACCCTCGAATTGATCCCAGGTGAGTGCCAGCCCGCCGACCACCCTAGAACCGATGCGTGACAAGGGTGGCAGTGGCGAGGGTGAGTGTCGGAACGAGTCGTTTGGATGACTTACGAAACACGGAGTTATCGAGTACACGAGAGTACGTCGCGCAGGCTAGTCGGTACTTAAGAAGAATCGCGATTATCGCGAGAACCATCATGTTCTATTTGGTAAACGAGGGGGATGAGAGAACGATAGAAAATTGATATATTTCGCTCCAAATTAGGAGGCTTACCTTTGTACAGACAGCGCGCACATGACACTTAGTCTAGGGATCTATCTTAGACCAACTTACAACTACTTAGGTCTAAACTCACGCATCCCGCGTCGTCCAACGATGCCTTTCGATTGAAATCTTGAGAAACCTAAAAGCTGAAACAGAATATATTATTGTTAATATAAACCTGAAAAGAAACGGATTATTACGAGGAAAGAAAACGAAGGAATAGAAACTATGAAGGTTAACCAAGAGAAAGGAGCGAGCCACCGATGAGACAGAAACAAACCAACAATGAGACTTAAACAAACCAACGACGAAACATTCGAATATTATACCAAATATTCGAATTTTCTAATAAAAATAAAAATCTGAAAAGAGAAAAATAATTAAATCCTGAAAAAAAGTATGATTAGAACCTGAGAAAGATAATCTAACCCGAACCCAAGAATGACACATGAACAACCCAACGACGAGATATAAACAACCCAACGATGAGACATAAACATACCAATGATTAAACATTCGAATATTATACGAAATATTCGAATGTTCAAATATAAATAAATATAAACGAAAATTAATATCTGAAATAAAAAAAAAAAAATTAATACCTGAAAAAATAAAAATTAATTAAAATCTGAAAGAGGTAAATAATTAATAGCTGAAGATAAGAAAAATTATTAGTAAATTGTTTAATAGGGTGGGGTGAGGATGGGGGGCCAGCCCCAACCTCACTTCGGACCCCCACCCATCGCGCACTCGGAAAAATTTAGACGTTCCACTTCCGAAGTCGAACCGACAAATGAGTTTTGCTGGGCCGCGTCGCCCCTTATATAGCCGTGGATCGGCCGAAGATCGACGGAAATTTCCGAAAATTTCCGAACTTTACCGATTTCATTAATTGTTATTTTTCCGCTCTAATAACCAATAATTTAATAATTTTTCCACTTCTATGATAAATGTACTTTGTAAACAATTTGTTAATAGCAATAGTAATTTATTATTAACAATCGGTGTAATAATTTATAAACTTTTTGCAAAATTATAGGTACATTTTTACGCAAGTATGTTGTAAGTTCAAGTAATATCCAGTAATTCATTAATTTTTTCGCTTTTGTTATAAATTCATGTTATGGACAATTTGTTATTAACAATATTAATTTCTTATTAACAATAAATATAATAATTTACAAACTTTATTTATGCTTTTAGAATATAAATTTTCATGGTGCATTTATATTAAGTATTTTTATGCTTTAAGAAATTTGTTATTAACAATTTCTATTTCTTCTCAATGCTAAATTTGATAAATTATAGATTTTTTATAAACTAGAACTGCATTCACACTTCCATAGGGTATATTTTCTCGATACGTATATGTATGTCAAAATACTTTTATCTCTTCTGTATTCTGTATTGGATAAAACGAAGTATTACACGAAAAGTGAAAACGTTAGAAGATTTATTCTCGTCTTCGAAGTTAGATGGTAATTTATTTTTTAACAACTTCGTATTACAAAATCAATCGTATTTATGTATCGAATACCTATACTGTTCGAAATTACACGTGATCTAAAGAAATTTCTTATAATTTTACTATTGGTATGAAAAAGTACATGAAAACATATACATGTTATGCACATAAGACTGCGATCTGTGGGACAATGATGTTGGTGCCGATACGCATGACTACGGCCCTGATGTAGCTAGATGTGCGAACAATGGCTGCGTGGCGGCAAGATCCCGCTTACGGGTTCCCGATATATATTTTACCGTCCTATCAACATTGAACGTCATCCAGATATTGTTTCTGGATGGGTTCTTCTCCAAAAAAAAGACTGCAGAATACGCTGCTGTGTAGCAAATTTCTGTCAGATAAAGAACTTTTTGTAAAAATGCGAGAATATGCGTGGAAACTACGTTCGGCGGCTTATTTTTGAACTTTAACGAGCAGTCACAGTTATTCAGTAGCACGAATAATCATAATTATCGGCATTGATAAACTCTGTATACTCTCGCCTAATTTACAACGCAACAATGAACCTCCAAACATTCTTACTCTTCGCGTAATCCTTTGTTTTAGCCAAAAATCATGCGTTTTTAGAGAAACTCGTATTTTTCGAAATCCGTGGACGATGAAGCAATAGCAATTTCGATCACGGATTCGTCTTCAGGGAAATAAACTCTGCAATACTGACTTGGATACGTATAATGGATATTAGAGATTAGAGAAAAAGTTAAAGTTCGTTGGACTGTGTTATGGTTGCGTCGCAGTTGCGGAGTTGGCTATGTCGATAACGTCACCAGTGAAGCGATTAGAGAGAGCTAAAAGAGCCGTGGATCTGTGGGCTAAATATCGATACACTGGTGGACCACGCAATTAGCGGTGATCCATTCGACGTTTGAGTTTCGGTCTCTCCTCGAATTTTACGCGATCCCGGTACGATTACGTACCAATCCCGCGAATTACTTTTGGAACGACGGAAGGAAAAGCGTGGCCGTATAAACGAAGGTATCGATTACTCGCGATGGGCAGGAGAGAACTAAGAAATTACCGTTGCGGCCGTTTCGAAATTTACGAGGCAAACCTGCCCCTTATAGGTAAGGTCAACTGTACATTATCGAGATCCGTTTGATTTACCGTAGCAATAAATGCTATGCGTATCCCACACGCTCCTGTTAGTATAGACGTTGTTTGGCCAGTTGCGGCACCAAACGGCCGACGATTGTACCAGCCCAGCCAGAACTACGTTCCTGATTAAAGGATTAGTGGGTTTGCGCCAAGAGATTCGTGATTACACACCGTGATATCGGTGATTCGGTCGGATAGCGAGCGTAGAGAACGACAGTGACACACACGCCCGGATGATTCGACGTTTCTCCACGCTATCCGCCATTCACCGATAAAAACAACCACCTCGGGCACGACTTAATACCCACGGTAGTGAAACGTCGACACCGTTTAATCGATTGGATCGACGTCGTGGCCTGGCTCGCCTTCAGTAACGCGATATCGCGATATAGCCGCGAGAATATTAGCATTTCATAACGGCTAATTGTCGATCGCGGAAGGAGCCGCGAAGAAACGGGCCACTTAACGGGGCGTTAAGTAAACACGCGATGTTACAGTTTCGCTTAATGGCGGCCGTAGCTCCGTCCGTGGTCCTGTTCCCTCGTAACGGGTGTACACCGACGCGTTCCCGACGTGCCGTTATCGCGGGAATGAAAAGATCATCGATACGCGATCGCTTTCAACGGCTCTCTCGTTGCACCGTCCGGTATACACCGACGGCAGACTCTCCCCTTTTTCGCGCCCCCATTTGTTCCGTTCCTCTTTAATGCGCACACTCGCGATTCCGCTGACGGTGTAATTACACCGGACGACAAAAAAGAAAATAAAAAAGAAAGGCCGAAAAAGTGCGGAAATAAGAGAAAAAGCTGGGGGGAAATAGAAGGAAACATAGGGTGAAAAAAGCGCGAGGTGGAAGGGAAAAAGTCGGAAAATGAGCGAGCAGTGGCCGCGGCGCGACACCCGTGGTTTCTCTGGTCGTGGCGAGATTCGAAACGATAATGCCATATAATTCCCGGTGTACGCGAACGTAACGGAAAATTGCGATCCAATTAACCGAAATAATAATGACGGTAATAGCTGCGCTGATTGACATACCGCCAGGGCAAATCTGGATTATTCGTTATCGTATGTGGAAAACGATGCGCGCAATCGTAACGCGGGCGCGAGTGTACACGCGCACACGTAGTTCTCGCGTGTCCAGCGTGGAGAAAATGCGAGCTATGCGACTCGGCTATTTTCCGCGTTTATTTAAATTTTTCGTTCTCCGATTATTGGACCGTGACATGGAGATCCGAGCGCGTGGCAGGGCGTCCGATTTCGAATTCGAAATTCCCGAATATCGCGCGTCGCCTCGCGTGCGCGTTGTTCGTTCCCTGTCGGATAAAGGAGCAACGGCACGACTCTTTCCTTCGGAACGACATCCAGAATTTCGCTGGGAATTCGCAGCTTTCTCGCGTGGCGAGGGCTTTACCGGAAAGATATGGAAACGTGACCCGGGGAGATGGCGAGGAACGGTGGTCCGATCGACTTTCGGTCTCCTTTTAAATCGTAGCTCGCGTTTTAAACGATCTCCAGCCGGAACGGTTCCTTCCTTGAAACCTATGGGAAGAGAGTCGCCCGTGATTGGTTTCTTGGACAAGAGCTCTCGAACCAATCGAGCCATCCGGAGGACCTCGGATGGATTTCCTCGCCGTAAACGAGCGTGCCGCGTGATTCCTCGAGCGAGTTAATTTTGCCGATTTCCTACGAGTCCCGATCCGTAATTGGGGCGCAATTATATCGATGTCACGGAGGACGGATGGGAGAGTGGCGGGTTTAACGGTTCCCATATAAAAGTGCCGTTTAAGATCTTTCGCGAGCGTGGCATTCGATTAACCGTCCACGTCTCGTCTGGCTCGTAATACAACGGGTCCTATCGGATAATGGACGTCGACCATAAAACCGAGGATAAGCTTGGAAAACAGCGCTGACAGTGAGACGAGTAAACTATTAAGACGCGTGGGTTAACCTAAACGCGCAACATCGAAACGTTCCCGGGATCCAAGCAGCGATCTATGCCTTTCAGCCTGACGATGCGCAATTAATCATGGTTGTCTGTAGTGGAGTGCTCGTTACCTGTTCCGTATAATTAAAATTAATTATGGCCGTTTGTAATATCACCGACTGCGCTCGGACTAACTAATTGTTCGTGATGCATTGTTTCGCCGCATCGAGTTAGTCGTTAAAGCTCTTCTAGTGCCTTCTCCCGTAAAGGGTTGCGTCTCCCTCTTCCCGCCCCTCTCTTTCGCTCCATCTCGTCTACCCTTCCTCGCTTTGTCTGTCCTTTGTCCAAACACTTGGTCGGAAATTTCTCGAATTGTATCTCGGGAAGCGGGATTTCTCACCTCGATGGGTTCCCGATGGCAAGTCACGCTCGCGGATTCCCGACTTTTTCCCAGCAGCCTCGAACTTCCGCCGACAATTATTCGCTAGCTTTAAGAGACGCGCCAAGAGATTACTTTCCACCGTGTCGAATAGACGGACGAGTAAACCGTTACTATCGTTTCTTTTCTTCCCTTTTCATCGATTTTCCCAACCTTCCGTGCTTCTCGCGGAGATTCCAGCGTCGTCGCGAGTCTTACCGCGACTTCCAATCGTTTCGGTGCCCGCTCCAGCTTTGTTTACGCGAAAGTTACGTTCGTCGACTAAGTTGCAGCTGATTCTCCGAGTCATTGGCCTTCGTCGTCGTCGTGGAGCGTCGTAGAGCGTGGTCGAATGGCGTGGTCGTTTGCTAGGAACGCGGGCATCCCCGTGCTCGCACGAGTAATTACCGAAGCGGCGGGGAAACGCGTCGCGGCGAAGCGAGCTGCTTCCACCAAAGTTGCCGAAAGTTGGCTGAATAAGCTCCGGAGAAGGAGCGCTAATTATTGTCCTCCGTAATACAACGGAATCTCTTCGAGCAGCATTCGCGTCGCAGCACGCGGGACCGCTAGTTATTTTTCTGTTCCGCGAGGGTGGAACGGCGTATGAAAGCACGCATGAGAGGATCCAGGGAAAGGATGACAAGATGACGTCAAAGCGAATTCTCCACTTTGTCGCGACTACGACGTTTCGCCGCTTTTCCCTCCGTAACGAGGGAAACGCGACGTATAAACAACGAACAAACGAACGGCCATAACTAAGAGGAAATAAAAATTCTATTCGTTTACCGCGATGCATCGTCCAGCATACGATAAAGGATAACACGCGTCTTTATCGGCGCTGCGTATCGTTCGCGTCCAATTTTCCGCGATATTGCCAGCGAATGGACCGACTATGCGCTCCTGAAATCCTTTTTCCTTCACCAACGGCACTCCGATACGCATCTCGCGCGGCTTTCAGGTCTGACTCGCGCGAGAAAGGAGAACGGGATGTTTATTGCCTCCTTGGCTAGTAAACCCAGAGAAACCTCTATGAATATTTGCGTTTCGCGAAAGAAAGCAACCGAGATGGGTTGAACCACTCCCGCGTGGTTCCGACTCTTTACCGGATGTTAAAACGGAGCCTCGCCTTGGCGAACGGTATAGCATTTTGGCGGATTAATGTCGCGTAAGTGGTTGGCCGAACGTGGAATATCTCATTGAGAAAGCACGTCGGGACGTGGGTAAATCATTCACGGTACAGGTTGGCTTAAGCGGAAACGAGGAGAATGAATCGTGCTCCGTGTATACTTATTTCGCGTCTCCTTGCGCGTTTAATAATTTCGAGGATGATATTAAAGCCCGAGAGATCCGCCAGACTTGCAATATCTCCCGAATCTCTCGCGATTGGAAAATCATGAGCCCATTATGATGATCCAACACGGAGGCTCCTTCATCTTCCTACGCGAGATATACCGCGAATATTTTCGCTCGGTATAAACGACGACGAGGAGAAATCTCTCGATCCTCGTGTCTCCATTAACCGATCAGACTGCGCGAAAGCGATCGAAGGTACAGGCACGCGACAAAGGTACTCGTCGGGGCGAGAATCGGGTTGCGGACAAAAGCGGACGAAAAACGAGAGCGAAAGTTTGGTGGCAAGGACGCGATTTATCGGCGGAACGATCGGCCGGTGCGTACGAGTGGGACGATTCCATTTTTCCATTTACCATCGCAGCCCCTCGTCACCGCAACCCGTTGTCCCCCGAACGTCAACCCCATCTCCGCTTCCGGATCGACGTCCGCCGGGATCGTCCGGTTGTACCGTTCGTTTCGTTTCGGTTTCATCCGTTCGTCGAAGCTGAAGCACAATTGCTTCGTCGTGCATGCCGCGGAGAGAAGCGGCTCGTGAAAGTTGCATGAATGGAATGAAAGAAACGCGAGATCGAGAGAGGGAATTGGGTGGATAGATGAGACGGAGCGGGTGGATGGCGCGGGTCGGAACGCGGGCAAGCGGGACAGAATGATAGATGTCTAGATGGATAGATAGATAGATAGATAGATAGATAGATAGATGGATGGATGGATGGATGGATGGATAGATGGATAGATGAATGGATGGATGGATGGATGGATGGATGGATGGATGGATGGATGGATGGATGGATGGATGGATAGAGGGCCAGCAGAAGTGGCGGGGATGGTCGGTGCAAATAAATCACGCGCCAGACGAATTTACTTGAACGCGATTGGTTGTTGCTGGCAGCGATAATCGCCGACCGAGATATACTTGGCGGAGAAGTTGGAGCGCTTCCGGCTGCGGGGTGTAGCCTGGTGATTCGACGATCAAGAGAAGCTGGTCCATCGGAGCGGGTTGATGGGAAGAGAGGAAATCAGCGAACGAGCTGTACGAACGAAAAGAGGCGATGGAAGGGGGCGTATGAGGTGGTGGGTGGGCGAGAGGGAGAGAAAAATTGGAGTTTGCTGACGCGGCCGGCAACGGGCCGTTCTAATTCGCGCCGATTCGCGCGCTCTGCACAGCCGCCGCGTTGTTTCTGACAGCTTACACGTATATGTGGAGATTTCAAAATAAAACCGTCAGTCGGAGAAATTTCCTACGTACGGGCCGACACGATACGATCGAGCAGACGCTCGTAAACCGTTAGTTTCAATCAACGGGGGTAAATGGTTTTCTATCCGAGCACACCCCCATCATCGTCCCTCCTGCCCGCTACCTCTGCTGCGCCGTTTCTCGTTCCTACTCTCCCAGAGCGTTGCGATACCGGCCTCGCGTATAAAGTGAAAATCTCCGGCCGGTTCAATTTGCCAGCGGACCACCTACGAACTTTTCGAATTCCACCGGTTCGCCCCGACACCTGGCCCGGCGAAAAATTCGTCGAATCGCTAGACGCGTGTCGGCTAGACGACTCGATGGTAACCGGTGAACCGTACGAGTTCGATTTCGAATCGAACGCCAGGAATGCGGACGACGGCGTCGAGCCATTTCGAGTTTCGTTTGCTCACCCGAAAGATATACGGCGTACGAACGGTATAGGCGAAGAGAACAACCGTGCCTCTCTCGTGTTTCAGGTGATTTCTCGCTGCGCATAGACCCGGTGGAGCTGGAGGACGACGGCAGTTACCAGTGTCAGGCCTCGCCCACGAACGACGGCCAGCCGCCGTTACGCTCGAGATTCGCCAAGCTGAGAGTGCTGGTTCCGCCTCAGAAACCAAAGATCCTGCAGGGTGACTTCCTTATCACGACCGAGGACCGGGAATTGGTGATCGAGTGCGTCAGCGTGGCTGGCAAACCGCCTGCGGAGGTAAGTCTCTCGTTTCTCTTTTACTTTGAATATCGATTCGACCGGATGGTAAGAAGTGGGAGATTGCGCGAGGATTTACGAACACCCGCGCAGAGTGAGCTGTTTGCCGGGAAAGATAAAAGAGGAACTGCTACGAGTTCAAACGTTCTTATCTCGCCGTGCATCGTAAGAGGCAACGATGTACGTGGTATTTAAGAAAAAAAAAAAAAAAAAAAAAAAAAAAAAAAGAAAAGAAAAATGGAGGAAAAGACGAAAGAGGAGAGTAAGGCTCGGTGAATGTTCGATCGCGACGCTCTCGACGAGCTCTACCTCGTGTAAAATTTGCGAAGAAAAATTCGTTTAAATACCCGGCCCTCTCGACGAGCCTCGACGAGCGAACTAAGGAACCCATGGACCCGTTCGCGAAACGAGTACTAATTTAAAAGCGGGGTAAAAACCGGTCTGTGACGAAAACGCGCATACCGAGGAGCCGCAATAACGCGTTAAACCGCATTACGTCAGACACATAATTACCCGGGCCAGAAGCTTCGTCCTTTCCGCGAAACGTGTCATAAAGGGTTCCTATTCCCCCCCCTCTCTCTCTCTCTCTCTCTCGCCCTCTCTTTTTCTCGCTCCTTTTCGGCGCGTACCACGAGTCTAAAAATTTGCCGGAAAGCAAGCCCGGGGTAGCGAAAGCGTCCGTGTTCGTGGTCGCGAGTCAGAGCCAGAGACCGCGATACCTTTTGATGGATATGTTGGCGCGTTCGTCTCGCGGCGATGACGAGGCCGCCGAAACGCTTTTAAACCGGGAACCAGAAGTGACTCGACGATATGGCGGCTTGACCGACTTCGGATACGCTTCGAGGCTCGAACTACCGTCGCGTTGGATCATGCGAAAAAGAGACAAGGAAGGAAGGTAGAGGGTGGAAGGGAGAAAAAGTGGAAACGCGAAAGAGATCTTTGAGGGCGGCGCAGCGGGGCCGCGTGCATCGCGGAGAGGGGAAAAACGGCGCGAGCTAAAAAGCGCGGGGGAAAAAGCGGCCACCGCTTCGATCCGCTCGTCTTTGTCTATTTACTTTGACGGCGGTGTTTTTGAGCGCGTACGTGTGCGCGGTGCAACGACGGCGTCGCGCTAGAAACACCCTTTCGATTCCGCCTAGACGCGATGACGCTCGAATAATGGTATCATTAATCCCTCGGCGAGCTAGCGCTGCACGTACCGCGCGATACGCTAGCGCGACTCGGGCTGCCTCGATCGAATTATCGAATTATCGAGCACGCTCCCGAGAAGACCACGAGAAACACTTTGGTCGTTGGAGCGCTGTCCGGTGATTAAAAATCGAATATCGGTGACGGGGAACAGAAGCGTCGTATTTTCGGGCTCTCGAATCGTTTATTTTCCTTTCCAGTTCATTCTCCGGCAAAGATATACGTATTCGATCGTATAATTCTATTCGCGAGTGTAAAAGCGTGTATATAAATGCGGCGATAAGAATGGGTCGAGCCGGCGCAATCGTAACGAAAGCTCGTCAAGCTTCGGTTTCATCCGCGAGCTTATTGAACTCCTGTCGTAATAAAGATGAGACCAGGGATGGGGCAGGAATATCGATGATGCGGCGATAATGCGCCGGCCGATTCGCGACACCGCGAACAATTTCGCGGTGGGCCGGCCTCGCCGCTAATTCACCGTTCGTTCGGTCGCGATTGTACTCGCGTTAATACAGAAATCCGCTTTCGATCGCGTCCCACCCGTAGCGCCGTTCCTTTCGGCCTAGATAAATAACGAGTCGCAGGGATTGTCGTCGACGCGGGGAATCGAGCCGCGGTGCTAACCGGTGAAAAATTAATTAAATTTGTTTCACGGTCGTTCGCCGGCCAGGCGCGGTTTTTAATTAAAATTACGCGAATCCCTTGATTAATGTCGTTACACGGGGATTCGCGGGGCCCGGCGCAAACGATGCTCGAAACGCGCCAGGCAAACATTTCCCCTGCCGATCCGCCAAGCGTTCCGATCCAACGATACCGCCGATCTATCCAATTTCCCAAACTTTCTTTCGTACTCGAAGTGGACGAAAACCACGGAAACGGTGCTCGCGGTCCACGAATAGCTCGCCGCGAGAGTAGTCGGCCGGTGGACGAGATTCAATTATCACCGACCTCCGCGTTATCGTTTCCCTGACTGTTCGATCGACGTTTCGCCGATTTCATAAACATTATCGGCGCTCGAACGACGGAAACGCGAGCGCGATCGTGCCGGATTTTCCACCCCGGTACGATATGCACGCGACGATTCCGGTGGTCGTTGCACGTTTCGAAAATTACCTCGTTGCGAAGGAAAGGCGAAACGTCGAAACTTGCACCGACGGGTCGTAGTCGCGCCGCGACTATCGGTTACGCCGTTACGCAATATGCAAATCGAGAAAGCGATTGGGCTCGCGGTTCCTGGCCCCGTTACGCGGCCAGCGAGCGCTGTCCGTGTGTATGGCCGCTGTTTCTGGAGCAAACGGTAGAGAGTGTCGGGTAGAGGGATAATTTCGATCCGTTACACGATTGCGAGTTATTTAGCCCGTGCCAGGAAACAAGGAAAACACGCGGCGAAATAGCGGCTGGATCGTACAGCGAATGATCCATTGCAGCCGAACGCTCGACTTCCTGCGAACTGTGACCAGCGATTTCATTCGCTGCGTCCCCTCGAAATCCCGGGTCGGGTGCCGCGAGGTGAAAAAAATATCATTGCCTGGCATACGCTGCGCGGAAAGATAGTTATTCTCTGGTTTATGTTACGTCAAAAGCAAAAACAAACAAAAAAAATATACAACCATTCTATATCCCAACTCGCGATCCCATGCTCTTTCTCCGATTGCAGCAACGGGGAAAAAGTGGAGCAGCGAAATAAAAGAACGAGATGGGAGGATAACGAGTGAAAAGCGGGAACGTAATCGATGACAGAGCGATGCATCTCGGTCCGTTATAATTCGCCGAAGACTGGGTGGTCCTCGGCGTCACGACGCAGGAAATAATCGTGAAGGATCGACGAAGGAATTCCGGCTATTGCTCGACCGCTGAAAGCTTCGCGATCGCGTACAAACGCGACTGAATTGATCCCTAAGATAATCCGACTCTACGGTTCAGCCAGCACTTGGGGTTCCTTTTTCTCTCTTAAAAGTGGGGGAGAAAAAGAAGAAAAGTGCACTCTCCGTTAGCTCGCGGTACGGTGAATCGTGAATCGTCGAGAATCGTGGTCAACGTTAGAGAACCGCGACGGAATCACGGTGACAAGATGGCGGATCGCTCGTAAATGGCGCCAGAGTCTGGCGCGCGCCGTGGACGATAATTGTCGCGGTCGCTCGTCGGACAACGCGTATCTCGTGAATCAGGCGTGAGTTGGAAAAATTGAGAAAAAGGTGTACGAAGAGGGAAACCTTGGCCGCTCGTACAATCGCGATTACGAATAACGCTTGTACGACTAACAACGCTCGTATCGATTACCGGCCAGCGAGATACCGCTGATATCCTCGAATGATTTGCGTGCTGTCGCTCGAACGGTCTCGTGAATTATTTTAACTTGGTCGCGATAACTCGGCGAGATTCGTAATGCCATCGGAATTCGCGGGAACGAGAAAAAGAGGAAGAGAAAGTCGGCAGGAAGGCAATTCCTTCTCGTATGGTAATCATCGCGGTAATTAAAAATAACCGGTTCCTAACGAGTGTGTAACGATAATTACTCATTCGCCTCGGTTCTTTTACATCTGCATAGAGAACTCGCTGAAGCCACGACACGATATGACGCCGCAGATATCGTCAAACACGATACCAGCTATCTTTCTCATCGTGTACCTAATCTGAATAAAACGTAGCCGCTCTGAAAAAGCAATCACCGCAATTATGACCACGAGTTGTGCCCAGATATACGTGGACAGATAAACCGTGCCGGCGTCGAAGCTAAACGTTGCGGCTGTACAGAGGTGACTATACGCTTCGCGAGGAGATCGAACGTCATCCAATTGAAGACACTTCACCGCGACACAAAGTTTCGCGTCCAATTTGAAGCTTTTCCAACTTCCTCTCTGGAACACCGTTCTTTCGGATCAAGCAACTCGTTTACGTGGGATTCCAGCGATCCCCGGTCGCGATTTACGTTTCAACGTAACGAGCACCCTCGTGTTTTTCAGGCCGGACGCGGATTCTTCGATAAACGTTTCATTACGGCAAGTAGCTTCGATGCAGTGGACGTCCCGCGGTACCTACCTTTCGAACTTCCACGAATTTCGCCGCCGGGGTCTCCACGATTTATTTTATTTTTCCCTTTTTCCCATCGCCAACCTGTCGAAAACTCGACTCGAGGGACGACGCGAAAATAAAAAAGGAGAAACGCAGCTTTGAGCTCGCGGGAAACGTTAATTAGCAGTGCACGGGTGAAACGCGTGATTAGAATGTAGCCGCGTTCGGTTCCCCGTGCAATTTGCGTATAATTCGCGATTTTTCAGCGAACGAATAAATCAGCCGGACCCGCTGGCACGAAAATACAAGACGTCTTTGTCGCGCGATCCGAAAATTAATATTAACCAGCTGCTCGTATTTTAGTCGTAGCACCGACTCGCCGTGATTCCGGTGCAGTTTCAATTATCGCGCGGCGCCCGTGATTTTTCCATCGGTGCCAACGCCACCCTCGGACACCCAACCCCGACCCTTCCCTCCGTTCCACCCCTTCTGCCGTACCGGCCTCGCTCCTCTTTCATTTCCTCGTAACTTCTTAGTTCCGCGAATTTCTTTCATATTGTTGCGGAAACTTGCCGCGAGAGGCATTGCCAAGTTTCTGCCGAAACAAAATTTTAATATCGCTGTCGCGCTCTTAATTCTATTACGGCCCGGGGGTTGGGGAGCAGGATCAAAGGAAACGTTTTCTGCCAGGTCTCTCGCACTCCCTCGACCCTCCCCCGGGTCCATGCAAATAGGACGAATTTAAGGAAAGAAAAACACCGCGGAAGCTTCTGCATACATTCATAAGGGGGCACGGCGGAGGTTTCATTAGAAGGAATCCCGGTCTCGGGAACGAGTGGCTCGATAAAAATTAGCCACCCCTTGCGCCGGGGTTAAACGAACACGATTCGTTCGACCTCTGGACACGAGCCAATCGTTGCCCGACGAAATGAACGCGATATTTGTCCGGCACCGTTCGAACGAGCGCATTATGCGCAAAGCCGTGACGGAACATCGGGCTGCGTTAGATGTCTCGGGTGTAATATTCGCAGGATTGCGTCCAAACGAACCAATTTAGACGGTTGCAATATCGCGCAGCATTTGTATCTCATCTGCTTACCGGTTTCGTAAATAATTCCGATACCTATCAGGGAATTACCGTACACCACTGTGCGAAACGTATTACTCGACGAGCGAATAAACTAGCCTGGGGGTTAAAACTCGCAACGCCATGGAAAACTCTCGCGGCAGACTCGTAATCGACGACGATTGCCTATTCCCGATTAGAAGACGGAAGTTTCCGAAAGGAACAGAAGGAAAAAGGAAAAAATGGCGGAAAACTGTGAAAGAGAGGAAAGAGGGAGATAAATCGAAGACAAGATGATGGGCAGGATTGGAAGGGAGAGGGTGCGGATTTTTTATCGCTCTCGTCGCAGCTAGAGCGTAATGCATTTGTACAATAATCGGGAGAAATCTGGAGCAGTGACATGGCAACCTGACGTTTGGCAAACTGTCGCGCAAGTTCAGCGTGCACTCGTCGCGTTTTCCGCGCGGAACTGGCGCTCGTTCGCGCGTTCCATACGGCCAATCCGTCTACGGCTTGTGTACCGTTGCGAAAGAACTTCTTGCCGCGGCTTTTACGGCGAAGGAAGACTGCCTGGATTTATGGGGAAAACCGTTTCCATTCCGGGCCAGCTGGCTGATAATGTCAAGCGCACGCCTACACGCCTGGGCTCCTTTCGCGGCTGGGAACAGTTACGCGCGTCCCGCGAGGCGAGTATGGGTAATTATAACGGTGTAACGCGCGTATGTCGCCGGATGACGTCAGACTAGATAATTAATTTCATTAGGAGGGCAAACAGTGGTTCTTACCGGCCAACTAGTTTCTTCGCGGGTTTGTCGCTCGCGGCTTGATCCCTATCTAATGAAACCCGATGGAACTCATTCGTTCGTTCGTTCGTTCGTTGCTTAATGAGGTGGCTCGGCTGTACACGGGGAGAGAGAACGTTGTTGATTCGTTAAGGAAAAGTCTGGCGTATCGAGTCGTCCGAAAAAACCAGATGAACACGGAAATTCGACGGGCAAGCCGCGGGCATACGCATTTCCATAAAATTCGCGAACGTTCCAACAGCTGGGACGACCTGTCGGGGTTGCCCAAAAACAAGCTCGCTAGTCGAAAGTTCTAATTCGCCAACTGTTGAAGTAGAAAGCTGCTCGTTAGGAAGCGACGCGAAGCCAATTTATTCGATCGAATTACTCGGCGGGGCGCAATTAAACGCAAAGCCGTCTGAGGCTGGCGACGGTAGGGATGGAGAGGATCGTCGTCGATGTTTCCAGCTGTTCGTCCGATTCGATTTCGCCTCTCTCGTACTTCGAACGACGAGGATTATTTTCGATCGAGAACGAGCCACCGTCGATCGCGTTTATTAACGGAAGACCTTCAGGAATTATTCAATGCACCAGTGTACAGTGTCGCGAATTATTTCGAGCCGCAAGTTACACGGCGACCCGGGTCAACTTTGCTGCACTATCGAACCAGTGGCTAATAATTTCCCGTGGGTATCTGTGAGTAAACAACGTGACGAATGGACGAGAAACCGCGTCGAAAGAGACAAAATCGCACGCGCTGCCAATTGCTTCGCATGTCCGGCGTAGTTAATTACCAGCGAGGCCGGAATGGCAGAGCAGACTGGTCCGGTGTAAGAGGTCGACTCGATTTCTAGGAGTCTGTGTATCGATGCCGAGATCGCGCCATGTCTTGCTTTGATTTCCCAATTAACGTCGATAAAGCTACCACGACAAAGACGAACAGCCCGCTTTCGCAGAGACACACGCGACGCCCAGGCGTCGCTACTTGGACGACTCTGACCGGCAAGCGACCGAGGAAAACGACGCGGTCCCTGTGATATCGTTAAAGTCCGTAACGCGAGAAATATCTGCACGCGAATTCGAAAGAAGTTGATTACTCAAAGGTATCGCTCTAATTGGGTACATTACGGTCGGCTCCATTTTTCCCGTCTTCGATACACGGCTATTCGAAGGCTGGGGAAACGTAAGCGATCTCGCCGAGTTTTTTCCGCGCTGAGGTACGTGCCGGATCTCTCCTTTTTCCTGCTTCTTAATTATTTCTATAAAAGAGTATAAAGCACCCTTTAACGAACCTGGGCGGAAACATTAGACGAGATTAACCGCTTACGAGGAATTATAAAAATATAAGAGCGTTAGGGGAGGCTGAGCTGGAAATAAACGGGCGGAGCCAAGGTTACGGAGGCACGGTTTCGCTAAAAGGGAATACCGATCAGGCCTGTCGCGTTCGTGCCGATATTTAGGTCGTAAAAAATCGCTGAAGGGAAAGAATAGGTGAACGGAACGCGGCGCGGCGGCAGGTTCACGGTGCATTTATTTAGGGTGAGAGAGCGATCGATCGGCGTTTATAATCGCGATCGTACTCGCCTGCCTTCGAACGACGCGCGGCTTTCTTCGATCAACGCCACGGATAAAACACGCGCGGCAATTCGAATCTCGACGCCCGTTAGGCACGATGACAAGTGGTGGCGCGCCCTCACGAATCCCTCCAACTTTTAATTAGAGCGAACGAGATCGATTTGCCGGGAAACGCGTGGTCGTTGTCGCCGTGCTTGGTCGTCGTGGCGGAGAAAAGTGGCGCTAAACGAATCTCGTTGAAAAATACGGAGAATAAGGAACGCCGCCGCGCTAGATGGCTCGACCCAGAGAAATTTCGTCTTGCTCTTCTCGCGATCCGCGTCACGAGGAATGAATAAGGACGGTCCTTTGTTATTTTTCCCGCGACACTTTATACCGTTATTGTTCGCGCGAGCACCGAGATTCATCGGAGCGATGGCCACTGCCGCAATCGCCGACGTAGCTGGAATTAAGTCAGCGACCGCTCTCGAAGAAGTCGTACGTAAGGGCGCGAAGAGAGTACGTATATTTTCCGAGGTGAAGATGCAAGAAAAGTTCGTTGCCAAGAGGTGGAGCCTGCTCATCGAATATTCATCGAGCGAGGAAAGAAATTTCAAAGACCGTCCATCCAGTCCTCGGGATCTTGCATCGTTATTCCTTTACCTTTTCCCTCCTTCACCACCCCCTTTCAACCCCCGTCCTCTCCTTGCCGCAGCTTCCACCCTTTCGGCGCGATTACGTGGCTTTTATTGAAATTATAACGCGCGTTAACGCGACCGAGCGCGCGCGCAATCGCGGCAAGTATCGTAAATAACGTTGTACCAAAGCGAATCGTAACTCGCAGTGATACGAGAGTGCAGGAGCATTGATGCAGCATGCCTAATTATAGACGATACGATCGATTCGCGTCGATGCAGGTATGGCAGAGCAGCCGCTCTCTCGTTCATAGAGGCGCACACGCGAACACCCACGAACACGCGGACGCTATAGTACGTGCAGTAGGATCGGATAACCTAGGCGAATAATGGAGGAGCCACGGAAAAGTGTGCATCGATGTTCGTCGAGCAGGCAATAGCGAGATTTTTTCGGCGGCCCGTACTCCGGTGAACACGCTTTCATTATCTCTGGATAGTCGGACAACCGCTCGATCGCGCATCGAGCTTCGCGCTGGATTGTACGCGGTTCCATTTTCCCGGCTTTTCCCTCGCGGAAAGGTTCCGGGCCGCCGAAGCGGAGTCGGTTTCCTTCGCGATTTCCTATCGTTTTAATCGCGACCCCCCTGTTAACCTCGAGTTACCGGCCGGCCGGGGACGACGGAGGTTTCACGAACCAAGGAATAACGCCAAACGACTCCGCTTCCGTGCAAACCACTCCCGTAATCTCGTTGAATTTCTGTACCAATCTTATTCCAACACCGACAAAAATCAGATTACATCGATGAAACGGCATTTCAGACGTTTCGAAGACGTCCCGAAATATTTGGAAATCGATCGAGATATTATCGCTACGCAAATACCCGGAAGATCGCTCGAATTGGAATCAGCGTCTTAACAGAGAAAACTCGAAACGCTTATAACGAAGAAATTACGGTATGCACGATATCCTGTATAATTCCGAGAATACCAGCAGAAGCCAGAAATCCTGCCACGAAATCCGAGATTAGCGTCAATTACACGAAACTGCGAGGTAACGTTCCTGATCGGAAACATCGGTATCGGTGTCGGGCCAGGTTGCCCCGGCGACACGAGATTTCTAATTATAGCCGATTAGATCGATCTCAGCATGTTGAGCGTTGCTGGGTCCGCGGTATCGGCAACTGGATCGTTTCGCGATATCGTTCGACCCGAGTGTTTTCAGGAATACGTGCCCGCTCGATTGGTCAGGAACGAAAACAAAAAATCGAGTGTCGCCGGTTGTACGTGTATGCAGCGTGTCGGTTGAAGACGAGACGGAGAGAAGAGAGAAAAAATAGGGTGGACCAGAGAGAGAGAGAGAGAGAGAGAGAAGGGATTTTCAATCATACCGCCTGCAGGCTGAATTAATTCCGTGGGAAATTCGAAAGTTTGGAAAGCGAGAGCCGATCCGCGGATGAAACTCGCGGTCGCCGGAAGCTACTTCGAAGCCGGGGGATCCAGCTACTTGCTGGCCCGTTAGGAACCCGATCACGAGGATCGATCGTAGCCGAATTATTGAATAAAATATGACGGAGTCCGTTATAATGAAATAACTTCCGATATGCGCGGCCCGTTCCATGCTCGCTCGACTTCTGACGCATTCTTCCTCTGCTCGCGTTCGATAAGCTCCACTCGGGAAATCCGACGGATCTCTCCGCTGCAACGAGCCCGGCTGCTTTAAATTAATGATCGAGTGCAGTGAAGTAGATGGTAACTGTTCGTTAGCGCTGAGGGGGGCCAGGTGTTCGTTT
The DNA here is from genome assembly GCF_001483705.2 of Eufriesea mexicana. Classification (NCBI taxonomy): domain Eukaryota; kingdom Metazoa; phylum Arthropoda; class Insecta; order Hymenoptera; family Apidae; genus Eufriesea; species Eufriesea mexicana. The sequence continues at coordinate 359,460 of NW_016908244.1, read as the reverse complement.
TGCGGCAGTTTAAGACAACCAAGTATCGTTTTTCGAAAGCTCGTTGTCGCAGTTGACACAGAGGCTAAGGCGTATGCCGCTGTCAGACCAGGTCGAATAATAACGTCGTTAACGAGCTTCTTCGAGTCACGGTTAGGCAGGAATTAAGTGGGAATAAACGGTGGATATAATTACGGCGAAACCGTAAAGCGTATTAACGTATGAATAATTAGTCGCGGTTTTAGCTACGAACGAAGCTCGTACAATTTCTCGCGCATTTTTAATGCGAATTACAGGGTGGTTACATTACGCGTAGCACCTCGCGCGATATTCCCGTGAAAAGGGGAGGAACGTTGCAGAGAAATTCGCAAAGATTCCATATTCGGATCTGCGCGTCCATCAGCTTCGCGACGTCACTGACCGGCTATACCCGGATCACCGCAGTTTCCTTTTTCGAATAAATATTCCGTTTTCATCCCGCGTTGTGTTCCCCTCGATCCGTTCGACCGGAGTTCGTTAAAACGAAACGGCGATGGTCGACGTTGAAAATTTTCTTTTAATTACACTCGCCGTCGTTTAATTACAGATCACGTGGATCGACGGGCTGGGCAACGTGCTGCACAAAGGTATCAAAACGACGAAAGAACCGTTCGACGGCGGAGCCCTGTACACCGTGAAATCCGTGCTAAGGGTGATGCCGAGGAAGGAACACGACAACACGACGTTCACGTGCCAAAGTCAGAACGCGGCCGATCGCACGCCGCAAAACGCGAAACTGCGCGTCGAGGTAAGCTGAAAGCTGGAAGAACGAGATGCGGGAAAACTGGGCCATAGGCCACAATTGAAACCCGTGGGATGGGCCAGGTCTGGGATTCGGAGCTTGCGCGCACTTTTCCCGGCAGTCCGTTTTCATGCGACAAGTACCAGATTAACAGCAGCAGCACGCGAAAGCGACGAGAAGCGCGGTAACGAGCTGAAGAATAATTAACGTCGCGTCCCGAAAGCTGGTCCGCGGCGTAATCGCCATTCGACGCAGAGGGTACGCACAGCCCCCGGCGCGCCCCGCTTTATTCCCCGAGACGCAATAGCAGCATTGCGGTTTCCGTTTCGCGAGCCCTGCCAGCAGGGAATAGAATCGAGAGGCGACGACGGACAGCGGTAGGGGAAGATCGTTTCGTTACTTTCGGCGAGGATGTTAATGATTCACGATGACGAGGTCGCGACTCACCCCAGTCGATCGCGTGCGCGGCGGCGGGCGCGCTCTAAACGATGACGCGTCGCGTCGCCATTCGTTCCCGGGTACATCATTTACTTACCGACTTGTCAGCGCGCGATATTAATTGCCGAGAAATTACGTCCGACGACGGAAAATAAAGTGCAACCGTGGCGGTGGTATTCCGAGAGTCACGCGAGCCGGCGCGAGTGGACGCGAACCAGGGGCCGATCGATCGCGCGACGACGACGATGGTCATGAAAGTTTGAGCATCGGCTCGCGTGACATTTCGAGCATCCCTCAGCCGTGTTCGACGCGTGTCCCTATCGAGCTCACGTATCTCGTGTTTCAGGTTCGCTACGCGCCGAAAGTGTTTCTGAGAATCTGGTCGGGCCTGGGCAAGAATGGCCGCATCGTCGAGGGCACCGAGCTGCGCTTCAAATGTCGCGCCGAAGCGAATCCGCGGAACGTCGAGTACAGGTGAGTGGGAAACGCGCGAATAACGCGACTACCTCGCTCTATGGCTCTGTATCACCGGGACCATTGGCGAAAGGATAGCCCGTGATGATCGATACCTGCTGCTACGAGAGGATGTCTCGTCGATATTCGAAACGTTGTCGCATGCGACCAGGTGTCGATGCCCACGATTTCACGGTTCCATGTCCGTGGACGATAGGACTTCGGTACACGGGATCGGAAAGGTTCTTTCTTCCAACGACGCCATCGATATTCGGACCGCGCGGTACCGGAAGAACGTCCCACGAACAGCGTCCGCTGACCGCGGATGGCACAGCCGGTGACGCGAGGTTTCCGTAATTAGCCGGCGATCTCGAACAACGGGAAGGATCGATCGGGGAATCGAGAAACCATCGGGACGAGCGTGGAAACGTTTCGCGGAGGCCACGATATTTGCACCGGTGATCCCTGCGTTCTCTTTTTCATCCATCGATCCTTTGTTCGCGCGCAGCCGTTTACCCTTTCGATTCAAAGGCGAGTTCTTCCTTTTTTAATTCATTCTCCCATGCATTTTAATCCGGCGTGTTTTACACGCGCCGAACGATAGGACGCTATCAAAAAGGTTCACGCTGTGGCAGATTTGCCGGCCCAGAGAATGCTTAATTCGTGCGTTTTTAGTGGCGGCAGGAAAGAGCCGAGAGCGAGGAACATAGAAAGAGAGAGAGAGAGAGAGAGAGAGAAGGGCGAAGCGTCGCTTTATCGAACAGCGAGGTGGGCCAACACACGCGAGGACAAAAGGAGAATTAGCAAGCAATCGGTCGTGGTACAGAGCAAGCAAATAATTGATGCTCGTTACAAAGAGAGGACAATACAAAGTTTAGGACAATGTTAGCCGGTCATGCGTTGCGTCGCGCGTTGTCTTGTTGTCCGTTTCGATGGCCCAGCGATCCCTCTGTGTATGCGCATACGGGCACTGCGTGTTTGTATACATCGGCGTGTATCAGCTGCGCCGTTTGTCTAGCGAGTCCGATAAAACAGAGATCGCGAAACGAAAACGAAAGCGGACGACCGCGTGAATGGCTTTGCTTTCGTATCCGTGTGATTCGAGTATATCGAGTATAGTCGAGTAGCGACACAGGGACAAAGAAGTGGCTTCGAATAGTTTAATTCGCGGTATCATACGAGCGACGACTCTTTCAACAGCCGCTATGGTTCGCGTGAAATCGAAACCGTAAAAGTCGGCTTCAACCACCGGTGGCGAAACTACCGTTTAGGACGTTTACGATCCGAGTTTCTAGGTCGCGTAATTTCGCGAAAATAATAAAACCCGGGTAGACAGCGACACGAGAGGGAGAAAGAGAGAACATCCTGATAGTATTAGCGACGTGGACTCGGGATAGAGCCAAGACGTGACGTATTCCCGGCTATGTATGTAAGTCGTCGGTGGGCGCAAGAAGAAGAAGGGATCCTCGGGATCCTTTCCAAGATACACGAGCTGGAAAACTTTCGTGATCGTTTCATTCAGTTTCCTCCTGTTCTCCTTCGATAACGTATGTGAGCACGCGATTCTACCGGTCGAAAGAGCCCGCTCTATCCCGTTTATTGCCGTCCGAGACGATCCTCGTCGCTCTTTTCATCGATTGTACCGAAGAACGAGATAAATCTTGCGACCCGAACGAGGCTCGCGCTCTTAGAACGAACGTAAACCACGACCTCCCGAGGAGGATCGTTTCCAAAGGACTCGCCACTAATTCGACGGAGGTTATCGTTCTCGCGTTTTCCTTCGTCCTTTGTGTGCGCCGACTGAAAACTGGTATCGATCCGAGCTGAAAAATGGCCGAAGCGAACCACGGTCTCGCATTATGGAACGGGAGGACGAGATCGTGGGCAGAAGAAAATCGGAGAACGGACGGATGTGGAAGAGGCAAGAGGGAGGACATGAAAGCTGGAGCGGGGAATTGGAAAAAAAAATGCATAATTATCCTTGAGACTTTTTCGTCGAGTCGATCGACCGGTAGTAGCAGCTTTTTGCGGAGCAGTCGCGCAAATTATGCAGCAATTACACGCTCATCAAGCGTCTATGCTTTTTGTTCGATAGGTGGTTCATCAACGAGAAGACGGTGATCGGCGACTACACCACGGACATGATCATCCACAACGCGACTCGCGATCTTCACGACGCGATCGTAAAGTGCGAGGTGCACAACGATGTCGGGAAAAGCGAGGACACCGAGACCCTGGATATAACGTGTGAGTATACGAACGAGGTCAATCGTACGTCGAGGATGAGCCAGGGTAGAGCCACGATTCGGAGATGGGAATAATTTTCGAGTCATATCGCGCTGACGGGTCGTAGAAAGAATCACGTTTCGACGTATCTCTTTCGTAGGAAAAGAGGCGTACGCGTTAGTATTCGCTGACTCGACCTCTCTTTATCCCATTCGTTCATCCGGAAGGGCGCTTCGACGTCGTTTCGTCGTGTTATTTAGCCGGGATCCAGTTGGCGGGCATCAGCGAAATTCGGGATAACGCTTGTCAAAAGCCGAGGCGGAGGATAAATTGGACTTCTTAGGGCAGCATTTGCCGGCATGTTTTCGGAGATGGTTCTTCACGGCTCCGTACTCTCGGTTTATGGATCCTTCCTCCGGCCTAGCACGAGTGGCAAACTTGATCCCGCGCGAATCATCGTCGTTGGGAAAAATAGGGCGGTCGAAATTCGAATCTCGCGACGCTTAAAACCACGAAGAATCGTGTGTTTTCGTTCCCTTCGCCGCGTACCTACGCGCCACGTATATCGACCCGGTGGGATTGTACGAGGTCAAAATTAAATTTCACAGACGGGCCGCAGTTCCGGCATCCGCCAGTCTCCGTGGAGACGCAGTACGGCGCCACGGAAATCTTGCAATGCGACGTCGACGGAAACCCAACGCCGGAGATCCGCTGGTACCACGAGGACTCGGAGCGACAGGTCGCCAGCACGCCGAACATCAGCGTGGTGGTGAACCACGAGACGGCCGGACGGTACTTCTGCAAGGCACACGTACCCGGTTTTCCGGAGCTGACGGGCTACGCGAATATCTACATCCGGGCACCGCCGAGCATCGTGTCACAGAGGGTGCAATATGTGCCCGACGAGGGCGTTGTCAAGGTATATTTTTCCTTCGAGCTTCTTCTCCATCTATGCCTCGTTTGCTTTTATCTCTCCCCTCCTGCTATCCCTTTCCCTTGTCGCTTTTCTTTTCCCTCTTCCTTTTTCCTTCCTCCCACCTCTTTCTCCTTTTCCCTCCGTCGTTCGTAATACAAAAGCGGGCTTTGATACACATCCCTCGATCGAGAGCAGTTATTTTTCGTTTGATTTTCGATGTCTCGTAAAGCCGACGAACACGACGCGGCCTCGATTTATACCCGCCATAACTTCCGCGCTGGGACCCGAAACGAGGCATTTATGGAAAATATGCGAAAACCGCAGCCATCGCTAGACGCCCGCGTCTCCGAAAATCGAACGCGGCTCCGAAACCTACGTAACAAATGGTTTAGAATAGCGACGCAAAGCGGTGGCTATTTTTCCAGGGAATTTAGACTAGTTCGATGAACACCCATAGAGTGAACAACGACCATCGACTAACCGTGTTTCCTCTTGTTCCTTTTTCCCCCATCCATTCTTCCCTTCCTCTTTTCCTTTTCCTCTCTTTTCCTTTCTCTAACTCGCCCCTTTTCCTCCCCTATTCTTCATTTTTTCCCCGTCAATGTACGACGCGCGGCGGTTTTAAAAAGCGGGACACGCGAGAGAGGATGCGGTATCGGTCGATTCGGCGCAGGGGGCAAACGACGAACCGGAGGCCTTTTTTATTCGACTGTTCCTCCTCGATTTCGCAGGTGAAGTGTACCGCGATATCTGTGCCAAAAGCGGACTCGGTGGTATGGAGCTTCGCCGGTCGCGAGCTCAATTTCTCGTCGAACAATACGCCGTTCTACGTGCAGGAGGAATACACCGCCGAGAGAGTCGTCAGCACTGTCACGCTGCTCGATCCCATATCCACGTACTTCGGGGATTACAACTGCACGGTCACGAATAGCTTCGGCACGGATTCCGTCATAATCAAGCTGACGGCACACAGTAAGTTCATATCCATTATAACCAGTCGACCTTTCTTTCTCTTTCTCTCGTTCTTTCTTACTCTCTCTCTCTCTCTCTCTCTCTCTCTCTCGCTCTCTCGCTCTCTCTCTTTTTATCTCGTTCTCCCGCTCTCTCTTTTTCTCTGTTCTTTCCTCCCGCGATTCCACCCCCTTTTTACCGCGTGTGCGCGACGCGTCCCCGAAAAATTGCTACGTTTTCGGCCTGCAAAGCCGCTCGGTGGCGTTTCAGGAACGAGAACCCGGGACGAGAAAAATGTCGCGCGGTTATCAAGAGAAAAGGGGGAAAAAAGAGAGAGGGAGAATCGTATCTCGCTCCCGATGACGAAATTACGCGTAGCCCTGTTCCCGTGCAGCTCTGCATTTCGAACGCTTCGAGATCGGTACGGAATTCTAACCGACCGCATTTCGAAATCCGTCAAATCGTGACTGCGCCACTGCGAAATGAAAACAGCAGTGACAGGGTATCGCGTGAAACCGCACCGCGTGTACGCTCGGTGATTTTGCATTTTTGCGAAACACGCGTCGGAATCTGATGCGTTCGATCGGTTCGCGTAACAGTGACAAGACGAAACGGCGATTCGTTGTTACCGGGACAGGCTATAGTAAAATACGGGTTGAAATTTTTTCTCTCTTTCTCTCTCGCTCTCTCTCTTTCTCTCTCTCTCTCTCCTTTCCCCTTTTATTTTGTTCTTTTTTTTTTTTTTTTTTTTTTTTTTTTTTTTTTTTCAAAACACGCGGCCGGAACAAAAATAACGAAAACAAATGGCGCTGTAAGTCTCAATTTTTTTCCCGACCCCGTCCATCGTAACTCTCGGTCGAAACCCGGCAATTTTTTCACCATAACTCCGTCCGATCTCTCTGCCGGAGAACCGATCAGTCCGTTCACCCCCCGATGTTCGTTCCACTAATTCAGCCGGCTGATTGTGTAAATTTTTGTCGGTACACGCGCACGGGCCACGCCGTAAATTCCGGGAGATTCAATTAACCGCCGCGTAGGCAGGAAAAGCGCGCGTTCCGCGAGCGCTTTTGCAAAATTTAGCCCGCATCGTTAAGCAGTCGCGTGCACTCGCGGCCGCGAGCTTTATCCGCGCGGTGCGCGACAACGCGGCGGCGATCGCGGCGCGGATTTTCGGAGGACAGTCGAGAGGATTTGGAGAGGGATGAGGCGGAACGAAAAATGTAGAAAAATGGAAAGAAACGAGGACGACGAAACGTTTCACCCGGCGAGCTAAACAGTCGAGATTTTAACCTTCCGTGACGCTTAGCGTTGATTCCAGTCGATTGGCAACTGATTCTGATCATCGGTGGATTGGTCGTCTGCGTGATCCTGATTGGCGTGATCATTATACTCGTTCTGCAGTGCCGCGACCGCATCAAACAGCCCCGGCCGAGGACGGCCCAGACCCAGGAGACTGATATGCGTGAGTGGAATATCATGTTCGAATGAATTATAACGCCATTACGTATGCCGCGTTTCCCATTGTTTTTACGCACCTTCGTGACTCGCGGTTTCGTCATTTCTGTCCGTCCATGACGAATTCCTCCCGTCCGTGGACGAGACAGCGGCGTTATCGCTCGGCATCTATCGTTAACCACGCGGAAAAGGTTGTACACCGTAGCCGCGGATGAAGAATAGCTCATTGAATGCAAACGAGTATACGGATACGTTCGAGCCGCTGTGTTCAAGCGGCCAGGGTGGAGTCGACTGGCGACATCCAGTGGTCTTTCAGCGCCTTTCTAAAGCGTTTGTTTATGGCTGATCCGACGGCTTCTTTTTTGCACCGGTTATCCGTTTTACGGTTTCATAACGAAGTTATCCGGCGGCACGGCCGTACGATCGATTCGAGTATTTTCCCGATCGTAAATCGACCTCGACTCCACCCACTTTGTTATTTGTCGAGCGTTTCGCATTCTAATCCGTGGTAAACACTCGAGAACAATGGAAAACGACGCGGGGTGCAGCTTTTGCCTGGAATCTCGTTCTTCGTCGGTACTGATCTACTTTTTCTTTTTTTTTTTCCCCCCTCTGTTTTTTTCATTTTCTTCCCTGTTCCGCCGATCGATCGACAGAAGAAACAGATTCGAACGCGGACAGATATCGAGAAAGCGACAGAAGCAGCAACCTCTCGGATGTGAAAGCGGATATACGGGCGGGATCGAGTGTCAGCAATGCGGAAAGCGTGACAGCGCTTGACAGCGAGGGCGAAGGAAGCACGAGAGGCGTGAACGCCTTGGCGTTAGCCGGCCCCGTACCGAATCCCCTGGGTTACCGTTACAGCGCCGATTACACGGAGCCTTCGTTCCCGCCGAAGAATAACGTAAGTAGCGTAGCCAGTACCTGCTTCGACCCTCGTATGCACGGCCGAAAATTTTCTCTGTTCGCAATCTCGCGTTTTGCACGAGGACGATGCCAAGAACCGGAGCCAGGGCTTAATCTAGTTTATTGCCAGAGGAAGCAGCGAGCTCCAAGAGTGCATATTAAAGCGTAGAATCTCTCTCCGGGGCATGCACTCTCGAGGACCGTGTAGATTTAATTTGCAGTTTTTAAGAATTTCCCCACCGAATCCTGATGCCATTCCAGCTTTGCTACGTGGAACATTTGGAATTCGACCACATCTTAGACCGCCCTTCTACTATGATAATCCGTAGCGATCCTAATTTCTGTACACACCGAACGAATTATAATGTCTCGAGACCTAGAAAAGTGCCCGTGGCGAGCTCAACCTTGCCAACGTCGACCGCCGCACGAACGTTTCACGGGTCGATGCGACACCCTTGCATAGCGTTCAAAGAATTAATTTCGCCTGGCACATTTCGTTCTATCGTATTTTATCATCGAGTCCCCGACGAGTGTTCCTCGACGGGAAGAAAACGCGAGGCGTTCTCCGGTCGTTGCACGACTGGGTTCGTGCTCGGACGAGGGTGGTTCGCGGAAATTGATCCGGGGGCGCATCCAGCACGATGGCCCGGTATTTGTCGCTAACATTTTTCCTTTCGTTTCTCTGTTGTAGGACGGCAGTAATAATAACGGTTACGTGCCGTACGTAGACTATACCAGGGACTATATGCCGCCCACGACGCAAGGAGTGGGCGCGTCACGAGAATCCTTAAGCAGGATACCGTCTGGCGGCATACTAGCCTCAAAGAAGATCGGTCTGAGTTCTGCGAATTTGGGCACCTCGACCCCGCAAACCACCCCCGCGATCGACCCACGTTTCTCTGCAACGTATGGCAACCCCTACCTCAGGTAAAGTTCTCAGGGACTTGGCTGCCGCCTCTGTCGCCGGTATCAATGGAACTCGCGCCCCCTGTGTCATCCAGCCCGCAATCTAGTTCGACACTGTGGATAATAGAGGAAGCTTTGACCAAACTGTAATTGTGTTTTGGCTCAGTAATCCTACAGAGGCGCGCACGAATCGCAGCGAAGACGATCGAATTATATCCGGGGGGCGGGTTGAGGGTGGAACGTGATATTCCGTGGAATCGATGACAGACGCGAAGGAGATTCGTCGCAAAGTATAGACGATCGCTGGAATTATATTCTCGGGAGGACGACGGGTTGGATACCGAAGGGTGGTAAGGGCGCGATTTCGGGCATCGCTCGACAACGCGTTGGAACAGCGTACGCGTTAACGTTACGATATTTACGACGTATCGATTAACGGATTTGCTGTACGCCGCGTGTGCAATCGTTTCCGCGGATTAATTATATTCCACGTAAATTATGAATCGTCTGTCTTGAATATTTATAACGTCGATTCGTACGGGCCCCCTGCGCGTTTAATATTAATCGGGTAAATCCGCCTCGTTCGCCGGACGATTTTCCCTACGATTTTCCCTACGATTTTCCGCGTACGATCCGTACCGTCGAGCGTATTAATCGCGGATATTCGGTGATATCGATCGCTAGGGAAATTGTTCTGATCGTTCTTTCCTTTCTGTCCGAACAATAGAATGTCAGCGGCGGAGCAACTGAGACATGCGCCACACACGGCTGTGCCGGGAGTAACGCCAGCACCACCGCCCTACACGCAAGCAATGAGAATGAATAGCTTGAATACCTTGAACGGCGCTGGACCGCAGGTTAGTACAATGGCAGTGAATGTGTGTCAAATTCCGAGACGCAGTTACGACATCTCAGGTACATTCCTGCGCTCACCTGAACTAGTTCCAGCTTATAGATCTCCTTCGAGATAGTCGAGCGAACGATCGATTCTAATCTGCTTGATTAAATCGTTACAATTTTTCACGCGTTATCGCCTACCGCTGACTAGTTGGTCGCGCTGGGGATAGTTGTTGTCGCGCTCGAAGGTGACATTATTGCCGTGGTCGCGAGCGCAATGCCAATGGGTTGACTTGGGCGATCGTTAATTCTCGGCAATTTTTCAATGATCTTTCAGGCACCACTGTCGGCGCACTACATCACGGGTGGCCCAAACGGCGGTGTGGCGACGGTAAAGCGTACCTCGGCGGTCGGGACGTTAGCGACGCACGTATGAGGCCAGGGGGTCTATCCGAACTAGAACCGTCGACGTTCGGGCCTAACTAGCACCGCCTTCGAACACCACTCGAGCTCGCGCTCGAACACTCTCAGGCCACGCGAAAGCTTCCTCGCGGAAACTCTAGCAAAGAACTGTCGTTACCATAGCCGTCGCGGCGACGTTCGGGAAGATCGTGACATCGTTAAACGAGATTCCACGATCTCGTACGCGCCGGAGGTCGAACGATTACTCGGAGAACCAAAGTCGAAGGACGAGGCGAAGAAGTATCGAGTGAAGGGACGAGCGCAACGAATGGCTGAAAATGGCGAGGCGCTCAAGTACATAGAGATGGTGCTGCGACAGTTGCGAAGGGCCAGCCGTGATCATCGACGACTCGTGGAGCAACGTCATCGACTCGTGCAACCGTTGTTTCCCGCGTCTTCGGCGATCGACGGGTATCCTTCGGACGAGTCGGATCCTCGAAGTTTCACGGTTCCAAGCGAGCAAGACGTGTCCGAGGAGGAGCAGATCGTTCGTGACATCTCTCGGGAGACGGTCGAAAGGTTGCAAGAAGGTGAGACGGAGGAAGAACCGCGAGAGCTAGCCGAGTATCCCGGCGTGAACGTGACGAAGAAACTGTCGGCGAAGAGAAAGACGTACGCGAGAGGCATTTACCTATTGGAAACGATGCCCAAGAGGATCCACGAGAGGATGAGCGTGGCGGGCCGACAGGGTCTACGATACGTTCCTGCGTACGAAGGAATTGACACTACGATTATTCAATGAAAGACGGGTGTGCTACGGGCTGGCGTGTTACAACGAGTCTTTGACCGTATATGCGAACGCGTGAGATTACCTAGGAGTATCGGAGTATGGCAAAAAGCAACGCTCGTCGCACCTGAAGACGATTCGACCGATATGGAAGGATCGAGGCAGCGAACGCGAGGAGAGACGTAAACGCGTTGCTGGCCGACTTCGGGGAATGGCACGAACGGGAACGGACATGGAATAATGGCGTACAACAACGGTGGTGACGGGTGGAACTTGTCAAAAAAAGATCGATCAGCCTGGCTACGCGTGGTATTCCATTTAAGAAGACTGAACCGAGGAGTAAGAAGGTTCCTTCGTCGACTCGGGAACACAGTGTATTTTTCTTTATCGTCTAATAGAAATAACGTAGTCGACTTTGTACATCGAAGAGACTGGATTCGGATGAACGGAGGCGTCATCGTGAAAGTCAAAGCAATATGCTCGGCACGGGCTCGACAGAGATCAGCCGGAAAAAGATGAGGGAGGGAACGAGGATGATCGGAAGTGATGGTGGTTCGAGGGTTCGCGAGGAACGAGGGACGGTGGTTAGGTTCGTAAATCGAAGGAGCTCTTCGGAACGAGAACAGACCACTCGGTATCGACAATCTTTTATTCGCATACTTATAGATCTCGATAAGCATTTAATGTTCATTCGAAACGTAACGAAAATGGGAATCGAATCTCATCGCGGATCGTTGCAGTCCTAGTAGCAGTCTGCTAAAAGGGGAAAAGCGCCGAAGACGAGAGGACGAAGAAGAGAGTGGAGAAGTGGAGGAGAAACAACGGAACGATTGTGCGTGCAGACACGGCGGAACGACGTGACCACGTGTGGTTAGCTTGGATGGATCGTTTCGCGTTTTGAACATGTGATACGTAGACGGATGTCCGGGTCAGAGTGACGAAATCGTTGGATCGCGTCGCGGATACGGACGGGCAACGTCTCGGCTGCTACTTCGACGTTACTGTGTCGCGCTGCCTTTTTTTATTTGTAGGAAAAAATATTAGGTATCGCGCAGCATTCGCAAATAAGCGCACTAAACGAAAGGAAACGACACTCCCGACGATCGTGCTGCTTGTCTGACAAGATCGATCACGATCTCGCGTCTCCTTCCGGCCCGAGGATCTTCGATCGCGAAAGTACGCGCGTCTCGAGCGATCGACGCGTGTCCCGCGGGCCGATCTTTGTAAAATAGATAGCTAAAATGATTAGGTATATATATATATATATAT
>NW_016908244.1:336049-346605 GCF_001483705.2 Eufriesea mexicana | reverse complement strand
TATATATAAATATATAAATATATCACCTGTTGTCAATACGAACATAGGGCCTATAGTTTGGTGGCGCTACAAAAGCAAAACTCTATCGAAATAAGCTCGTTCGTGGATGGAACAGCTTCGTGTAAATAAATACATAACGATATTAACTAATAGACGATCGAGCAAAGAGAGCGACGTGTCAGATGTAATTGGTCGCGCGTCTCGTTTCGGAGGAAGGAAATGAAGCGCGACTTAAAAGAAAAAGAGGAAGCTGAAGAAGAAAAAGAAGAAGTAGAACAGGTCGAGAATTCTTCGTTTCATTACGCTCGTTATTAAGTTATCTTCGTTCTTTTCGAAAGTGTTTTCCCGTTCGTTTGCAATGTCTGTAGCTCATTGGGCGAGGTTCTGCACCTATCGGATTCTCCTCGACGATGAACTACGGCCTCGAGAGTTAAAGAATCTTGAAATTTAAAAGAAGAGGAAAGAAAATATACGCGATAGAATGCGAGGGAAACGCTGATTCGCGTACAGCGAGCATAATACCATTGATTACGATAACGAAACAGGGTAGCCTATCAATTATTAAAACGATTCCGAAAGAGAAGGCTGCACACTACGGACTGGCCCCATACTCGCGTGGTGCGTCGGTGATGAAGGGAATTCAAAGAAGGAGAAAAATGAAAGAGAGAAAGCAAAGATAAAATAGAGCTCGAGCAAACGTGTCGGTGACGACGATGGGATTCGAATGAACGATGACGGTGATCGTCGCGCATTCACAGCTTAGGAGAACGAATATACATTTGTATTGTCGAGAAGATATCTTTATATTGAGACGTCTGTAACATAATTTCTGTACATAACTGGAATTATTGCTCACCGTATCTCGTAAGATTTAGTTAGTTTTGTAACTGTGAAAAGAAAGGAAAAATGAAACACTATGTGCATATCTGATATCGCGCGGACAGTTTCGCGACGGACAGTTCCCCTCGAAAGTTCTCGACCCTGTCGTCGTAGATCGGAAAAGAGAAAAATCAGTATTCGTAATATAAACACTTCCTTCCTATCGAGAACTGGCGTTCTCACATTCCGCGATCGACCGCGATCGTGCGCAGTCCGTCGTCAAGAAACGATCAGTTCCTCTGTTCGCGCTCGAATCGTTTCGTCGAGGAGAACGCGACCAAATCGAACGAGATTATACAGTGTAGTATTATCGTACTCGTAAGTATCTTTCCTCTCGCGATTCGATCGTCGCGTTCTTCTTGTCGCGACCAATCGACCAACCTCGTCGACGGAGTCTCCCATTTCCGGGCCATGGAACTGTCCACCGGAAGTCCAGCTTATTGTACATCAATCACTCTGTACAATGTTCATCCTGATGTTACTGTTAACTATTTAAAAGTGCGAGTGCGTGCGAGAGCGAGCGTGGACGAGCGTGAACGAGCGTGAACGAGCGTGAACGGGCGTGAAAGCGAAAGGACGAGAGGCAGAGAGATTTCGAAATTTTCGCATTCGAAGCGCGCAAACGATATCCTGTGCGCATACGCGTGTGCCAGAATCTTCGAACGCGATTTCGCGGCACGCGCGATTGCGCACACGATCGCACACGTCACGTGCAAATGTATAAATGCTTGGTGGAATTCCGAACTTGTACAGGTTTAACGGGAGGAAAGAGAAAGAGATAAAGACATAGAAACGTACACAGGTGCACACAGGCACCGCGGTGATACTCCTGTTCGAATGGGGTAGATCCGTGGAAACGAATACGCGTACAAGACGTTTAAAAACGGCACGAGGCCATGCCGAGAATGAGAGAACGAGAGAGATAGAGAGGAAGATGTAGAGCGTATGTGAGCGTATGCGTGTCTGAAAGAGAGAGATCTATACATACAGATACATGATTTCTATTATAAAAAAGAAAAAAAAAAATGTAGGTTAACAAAGTATACTGCGGGAAGTAATTACAATCAATGTACTGGATGGTCCAGGGCGATGTTAAAATTAGAAAAGTTTATGTCGTTTGAACCTTAGAAGTTTGCGCCTTCTTGCCGCAGGGCCATCCTATACGTATTAATTGGTTATCTGTCAATTATTAATTAAATTATATCGATTTCTTCGCCTTTAGTCAAGGAAAGGAACGAGAGCCATCGCGAAGTTTCCTCCTCGTCCTCGGCCGTTCGATCTCGCCGCGCGAGCTGCACGCAGTCGAGATATCGCGCGCGAACTTCCCTTCTCGCGGAGCTTCTCGTCGCTTATTCCGGTCTAACGAAGCTCGCGGAGAAGCGCATGATCGATGACTTCGAATAGTTTATTTTTCTATAGTGCAATCATTTCGTTTCGTGCAATTCCCGACGTCGTTGTTTTCATTGAAAGTTTATTCCCGCGCGTACTCGCGCCCTCGAAAGGATCTCGATTCGGCATGGCTCGATGAGGAAACTTCGCGCCTCGGCTCGGTCACGCTGTGCGTTGTAAAGCGCCGATATTGTTAGGCAATTTACGTCAGAGTCCTCTGACGAACGGTTATGCGTTCTCTGACTACGAAAACGAAAACGAAAGAGAGCCAAGGGTTGGAGCGGGAGTGGAAGAGTGGAACGAATGAGAGAAAACATTGCCTAATCCGACGAGCGATGGAAGTTTTTCAAATTTGTTGATACATTTCATACTTTACGATTAGGGATTATGGCCTATTACTAACTATTTCGCAAACCTTATCCGACGACCCGATCGTTTTCACCATATTCGCGTTAAAACTGTCGCGGTGATTTAATCAGCGTGACTCCGGCTTGCCGGGCAAATGAATGGCGAAAAAGGGTAAAACGGTGAAATAGAGGGAAAGAAGGAAGAAGAGAATAAAAAAGAGCGGGACGTTTCGATTCAATGAGATGTGCCATACTATTCATCGTGTAAATAACGCTTTGACACACTCGGGTTTAATGGCGAAAACGCGTGAACGAACGAAAAAGTGCGACGAAAAACTATCGATCCTGAAACGCGGAATGTGAATCTCCGCGCGAAGGACCAGATAACGAACGCGTATTTTAAAAACGATCGAGTCGTCCGCCCACGCATTTGTGAAATGGAAAGTGACTTTTTAGAAAATGAACACTTTTTCGCGTGCTATCCATGAAAACTGCGTTAAACACGTCGCATCGATTACCGAGTATAAAAGAAAGAAAAGGTGAAAAGAAAAAGAAAAAAAAAAAAAAAAGGGAAAAAAAAAAAAAAAAAAAAAAAAAAAAAAAAAATAACGCTATTTCGAATTCGACTGAGCGACATATAGGAGATACGATATATACCCCCATATTTTTCTCGATGTTAAAGCTTTTTTCTCAGAACGCGTTACGCGGCGTGTAATACAGCCTGCGAGAAGGAATTCAAGCGAATCGTTGCGAATCTTTAAAATTATCGGCGTATCGTTTGTATAGCATAGCAGGGAGGATCCGATCGACCGCGATCGTTATCGCACGAGTATCGTAAGGGCGGTAGAAGGAAGAAAAAGCAAGAGAAGAAGGATGATCGTTCTGAAGCGACGCGAGCACTTCTGATTCAGATCGATCATCCGTTCTCCATCAACTTGCACTCTGAATTTCGACGAAACGACGTTTCTTTTTTTTCTTTTTTTTTACTTTTTTTTTTTCTTTTTCTTTATCGATTCTACGATAACCTTCTTGTGCCGTGTTGTTTGTACGGAAACAAAGGGAGAGAGCATCGACGATTTAGCATCCGGAAAGCCTGTTACGTTTTTACACAGAAGAGGAGAGGAAGAAGAAAGAAAAAGTTAAAAAAAAGAAAAGAAACTTTTCAACGTACACCGTGTGTAGTAATCTCGACCAATAATTTTGATACGAACGCGCCAGGAATTTATTCGACTTTTGGTACGTCTCGAACGACAGCGCTTGGGAACAATTAATAACTGAAAACGCACTCTTATCACACTCGTCCCCGGTACAAAGCGTCACCTCGCGAAATAATCTGTTTCAGTGAGCGTTTCGGTCCACGCGTATCCGATGCATCATGGAACATTTGATCCACTTTACAAATACGATAGACTGTTACCGTTAAACGAAACGAACGAACAAAACAGAAAGTAAAGACTGTAATCGACTGCTCGTTGAAATCGTATCGAACGATCGCGATGCATGGCAAATTCGCGTACGAGGAGGTCGGTGCACGAGTCGCGTGACTCGGTTTAGAACAATCTCTCTCATACGACACGGGGAAAAGGGAAAAAAGGACGCGACGGAATAGGCCGTGGTCATAATTAGGAACGTTCGCGATATCTGTAGAAAGATCATGTTACGACAAACACGTTATTACCATTATTTTTCTGTCGTCCGTTCCTTTTTCCCCTCCCCCCTGCCCCTCTGGCTTGCTTCATTTTTCAAACGGTAGCCCTCGTTTTCCTCGGCTTAGCACGAGTCCCGTTCTCGTTCCGAGCGAACTTTCGTTACACGCGTGCATAAACACGCGTATAATTAAACCGCGCACAATGGAATTTCAATCACGTACGGAGGTCCAACGAGGTTCTTGTAACGCTGGCCGACTGATCGACGAAGCCGAGCGAAGGTTCGAACATCTCGGCGGGAAAATAACGCTTCGAGGCGAAGACTCGCGTAGCGTACGCGGACACAATGGCCAATTACCGTGATAACGCGTGCGCTAATTGCGGGAAGCGGGATTATCGGCGGGATAACGACGGAAAAAGGAGGGAAAATCGGGTAACGGTAACTACGCGCGTAACGCGGAGCAACGCGAGGAGTCGCGTGGCGGAAACACCGTGTCGGACGGAAAAGTAAATTAGCCGAACGAAGGGTAACTCGATCTGAAAGAAATACAGTGGAACTCGAAGGAAACTGCCGTAACGCGATTAAATGCAAGAACTTTTGTTGCGAGCCCGTATACGCTATCCCGGTCGCTATCGCGCATCGAATTGGCAAACTTCGCGAGCCGAACTGCGCCGCGAATGAAGTTCGCCGAAATACTATTCCGCCGAATATCCATCACACCCCGACATCCATCCACCCACCCGTTTGATAACGAGTTATCATCGATCCGTTTACACGCGTTCCGGTAACCCGACACACCGTTCGACCGCAACCCCTTTTTTAAACTCGATCGACTTTTCGCAGCAAATCGGCTCACCGACCGACCACCACGATCGAAAGTAGACCGGTATTCGTAAAAAAAAAAAAAAAAAAAAAAAAAAGAAAAAAGAAATAAAGAAGAAAGGGACGAAACTAACGTCACGAACGCACGCCTTGCAGCCGATACTCGGTACGCTGACACCTCGTCAGCGAATCGGTCAATATCGATGATCCTTTGACGAAACGAACAGAAGTGCGCCAAGTGGTATATAGGATAATTCGAAAAGGGAGGGTGAAGAAGATACACGTGTAAATATTTCGAACACTATAGAGATTTGACTACGAACAGCGAATCATCCTTTTTAGTGTACATTACTTTGTATCATAATAGCCTAACGAACATTTAGCTAGACACTTTTTCGAGATCTCCTTACGAAAAGAGCGAAGAGAAGGAAGAAGAGGGTCGCCGTTTCTGGCCTTTTTGTTCACGATCAGATCGTCGATCAATTTCTATCGCGCTGCCCGACCGACAATTTCCCATCCCCTGAGAAACGCGACACGGAAATCGGCATTTCGGCCGCCATGGTGAACTTCGTAGCTCCGGTTCTCGCGATCGAGCGGCCTTTTCGAGGTGACAGGACACGCCATACGAAGATTCCCGATGCACAAAACTGAATCGTTGTCCCTGTATCCACGGCTAGTCGCGTCCCTCTCCGCGCGTTCCAACGCGAGCCAGGTGAATTTGTCAGAAACGACACGAACTTTCCGCGAACTCGCTTGTAAAAGAAAAGAAAAGAAACAAAGGGAAGAAATTGGGATAAATCGCGCGCGAACGAACGTAATGCTTCGAAAATCACGAAACTTTGGTCGTTAACCTCCGTATTGGTTCGATCGCAACTCGATCATAAATTCCTCGCATGTACCTGTAGCGTAAAAGATCGGGCGCCGGAAGCGAAGCCCACGGGATAAACCACGCATTTGTTCGCACAAGATCTTCCGTTTAGCGAGAAATTTTAGTGAAAACAGGGAGAGAAAGAGAGAGAGAGAGAGAAAGAGTGAGCGAAAGAGAGAGAGAGAGAGAGAAAGATAAAGAGAGTGAGAGCGTTTTAGAATGAAAGGGAGCGAGAGAGATAGACAGAGATTTTTTCCTCTGGAATCGAGGAATGTAAAACGTTAAAAACGCGAAAATGCTACCGAGTCTTACTCTTCGATATCGACAGTGTGCCAATGAAAACCTTTTATTCCGAGTTTAGCTAACGTCTGTCACATTTTTTCATTCCCCTTCGATCACTTCGCGAGACACGTACACGCATTCGCGATATAGGTATAACCGTAAGGATATGTAAGTACAAAGGAAGAAAGAGCAAAAAAGGAAAACGAGAGGAAGCTTGGAAATTTTCGATGTTTTCCGCGTCGCGGCAGTCGATAGATATTAACGCGTGTCCTTATCACTGGTGTACACGTGCTCGATAAAACTCACATTCGAATCGTTGTGCTTTCCGCTCAGACCCCACCCGCCTCCCATCGCCCTCGTAAGTACCACCCACCCACCCTTTCATCGAATTTCGCGCGATCCTTTCCTCTTCTTTTTTTTTTTTTTTTCGTTCTCTGTCTTTTTTCATTTCTTTTCGTTTCTTTTTCCTGCCCGGAGGACTAAATTTTACGAGACGGGACACGTTCCTTTTCTTTCTTTCTTAAAAGCGCGGATACGAGACGGAAAGAAAAAAGAAAAGAAACGACAAGACCAAAGAGATGTTTATTTTAATGTTGTGTATATTAATTGAGTTTATGTCGTATAAATTTGATGAATGCATTTATCCATGCGTTACACCGAGTGCTTTAATTATTCTTTCTCATCTTTTTATTAATTATTATTATTAAGATATAAGTATATATTCTTATACATATATATATAGAGAGAGAAAGAGAGAGAGAGAGAGAGAGAGAGAGAGATGTTTTTTCTTTTAGATAAGTACCTATCGTCTACTATCGTAATCATCGTGATCGATCGGCGCAATCTTTTGTACTTGTAAGGTGTACATTTTGTTTACGCGATTAATCATCCATCAGACATCATTATAACAACGATTTTTTATTATTATTATAATTATTTATAGTTAATTGATTTACACGCTAATCATTAAGCAGCCAGTGCCGTTTATTTTATACTTCTCGTAGAGTGTAATGTGTATCACTGCTGTTATCATATTTTATTAAATCTTTGCCATATAACAGCTCCCGTAGTCTCACGTTTTCGCCCATTCATTCCAATGCCACCTTGTTTCCCGTCTGCATCGCTACCCTTTTCCAGCTGTAACGTCCTTTTCACCTGTCCTTCCCCGTGTCTCCGTTCGATCTCCGGAACCTGTTCCCACGAGCTTTTTACGTTGCGCACCGCATGTCCTTTAATTTCTTTTAGCAAAGGTCTAGCCGAAAGGGAAAAGGAACGAGCGGTGCAAGAAAGAATGGCGCGAAAGAAAAAGATGGCGAAAGAAGGTACAACGATAATACGAAAGAAACGAGTGGTCCGGACGCGCTGCAAAGTTCCATCGTTTCACCGGAGAAATACGCGCGTGTCGACCGGCAAGTGCGTGCAATATCGAGTGATTTCGCGTCCCTCTACGCGTGTCTTACAATCGCATACATCGAGACATATTGTTGCTTTACGACCTTGCACTTGAGCACGCATATCCTCTCGCGAGCGCCGTCTTTCGTACTCTTTTGCTCCCATCGCGCGGAAACAATAGCGAGCGACGCGCGCGCTTTGCTCGCCGATCCTCTGGGTATAATAATAAGGAGTACTTCGCGTCACGCAAGCCCGGGATGTTCTCTTCGTTTCCCTTACTCTCTCAGAGATGTAACTTCTTCTTCTGTCTAGCGTGGTGACAATTGATTTCTCGATATCAGCGTAAACTCTTAAAACGAAGTACGTCACTTTTGGACCTTGCAGCCGGTGCACGGAGTTTAGCCCGACTAATATAGAGATTCGTGCGTTTGTTGGAGAACACGCTGCAAGATTCAGAGTCGTCGCTTCTTCCATTACTTCCTTATATTACAAGTGACATTTGTCCTGACCGGTGGAGCCGACCTCGGACAAAAGTCGACCGTCTGTTCACGTCGAAGGAAATAAAATAGATTATTTCACATAGCACGCAGTTCAATAAACTGTAAACGAAAGCAATGAAAGAAAATAATGCTATTTTTATATGTTGCATCGTCTGCCGTGGTGACCTATAGTTATACGAACTGTACTTGAGTTACTCCTTGATTCGTGATCCGTGTGTCGATTGGGCCATTTCGTGTCACACTTTTCGGTGATTTTCCTTTCTCTGTTTCGTTTTTCTTCGTTCCGTTTAAAGTTTCCAACGCGATCGTGAATGTATCGCGTTGGAATGTTTACCGGTGAACCGCAGTTTCATTCAGTCAGGCCGTGATTTGACCGATGATATTTTTTTATATTTTGTAAATGGAGTTAGTATCGTTTGAATGATGTCGTTAGAAATTGTGAGAAGCATTCTCGTATAATTTGACGAGGAATGTCCCCATTAATATTAATATCATCACATTAGCAGCTTAGAAATAAACGACAGAAATATTTCTAAAGATGATCCAAAGGATGCTCTTGCTCACAATTGATCTAGATTACTACATTAAGATTTACTATTATTGTATTATTATTACTATATCTACATTCCTTTTAAGAATCTACCATTATTACTTTACGAAACCATCTGTAAATAAGTATTTTGTATTCCTGCAAGAATAAAATTACGAATCATTATCCACGTATCTAATATTTCTACCACTGCCACTAGACTCGTCATTGTTTCGGATAGGATTTCTACATTCTCTATACTTCAAATTTATTCTCTTTTATTTTCAAAAAATACCACTGTAAATTGTAATCGTATATATATTTGTTTTATTTGTAATTATATAGAGCTACACATAAATAATAACTTCGATAATAATAACAGCTATCTTTTAATTTCTAATTAATATTTACAATATACAATAATGTCGTTCAAAATTTTAATATTAACAACGAAGAAAACTAAACTAGAAATCCAAATGTAGGTGAAGGTATTGGAGCCTTGAAATTCTAATAAGTAAGCAGTCAATAACCAGAGACTTTGACTGAAGACCCACATAAAACATAAACATAGTGATCTGCGAACGCTTAATCCGAAACGCCAAACACATAAGGGCAAAAGAGACAAATACCAAAAAAAGTATTGCGACGTTAATACTGGATTATATGTAACCATTACCATGGCTTGTGTGAACATTGCAAATGGCAATAAAGACTTACTCGAATATTTGTAAGACAGCAATAATAACAACATAAGTTGCGGAAAGAACGTGAAAATTTTCTGAATTACGTTAGGCGCATGATTAGCAGATAAATATAGCATGTAAAAATAAACGGAAAAATTATGTTTAGTATCCTTACGTATAACGTGATAAATAAGACTTTCGTAAAGATATTTATAACCATATAAATAATAATTAATAACAGTTAAGAAAGTTATCAACGATACGCAACTAAGTACCAATTTCAACTGGTTTCTATTTGGTACAAAGGTATTTTTATCTCGAAGGGAAAAATACAAGGATATACTAAACACTATAGGATATAGCCTAAAATGTACCGATAAAGCATGAAGTAAACCTGTTAAAATAAATTTATCTTGGAGAAACGAATATAAAGTTAGCATAACAAAAAGGGCAGCCACCGTGTCTGCATTTCCTCTGGTTGAAATTACAAGTATGAAAGGATTGTAAAGCCATGTAAAGGCACAGATATGTTGCAATTTTTCGCTACAGCCTTGCAAAATTAAAATCCTTTTTATCAGTACTGTTACCAAAATATCGACAAAAGAAAATAAGATTTTCCCGAAATTTTCATTTATAAAAATATTCGGTGTTAAAAGCAAAGCTAATAGTGGTGTATAGCGATATGTATCTCGCTCAAATGGAGATGATCCTTCTACTATATGTCTCGCAGCATCAGTGAATACCTTATAATCCACATCGGTATATGGGACATTATAAGTTTTATCATGAAAATTTGAATAAAAAACTAAAATTACTCTAAATAAAAAAGCTAATATACAATGTACATTAAATGATACTTTATCCATTTTTAATGATTTAAATATGTTTCTTAAAAACCATCACGTTTTTAATATTAAATAAATTTATATTTACTTAGAGTTTGGTATTGTTTTTTGCAGCAGCTTTCATTAAACATGCTTTAAATTCCTGAAACTCGCTTTCGCAGTCACCTTTTTGTATATTAGATTTTGCTAATACGCAAGCAGCGTATTTAGCTCCAGATTCGTGGCATTGTGCAATGACAATTGGATATTTTCTAAATCGCTCTTTTGCTTTCTTTACTGCATCCATCTTTAACTACATATTATTACAGCACATTATTTACTACACATGAGTATATATATATATATACATATTTATTGCAGAAATAAATATATA
>NW_016908244.1:332878-335772 GCF_001483705.2 Eufriesea mexicana | reverse complement strand
ATATTTGTAATTTATTAATACATTACTTGTGGTAAAATGTTAAATCACATCTACGTCTATTTCTTCTTCTTTGGAATTTCTGGATGGTTTGTCATTAGATATATGTTCCATGAAATAAAAGCAGGAAAAAAGGTAAATGCAAATAGGCGAATCAATTTTTTTTTCTTCTCGTACATGATGAATTCTATCTCTGAGCTTTTTTCTGAAACAAAATAAAATTATAATAATTTCATAAACATTTAAAGTAATGAAAAAATCATGAAAAGATTATTAATTATACGTACATAGTCTACAGTATTGTGTTCGTATTGTTTAGAAGTATCTATACCATCACAAACTATTGAAACAGCAGCATGTATGATGCAACACTGTCTTATTTCCTCTATTACTGCTTCACAACGCGATGGTTGATATACGTTATCTAAAATTGGATAATTATTAGTATATTTACAACTTTAAACATAATCAAATATAGGTTAGGAATAGTATGCTTCATAATCTCGAATGAAATAATGCGATCAATAGATACCTTTTAAACACTGCTGCAATTTGCATGCAAAGATTTTACAAGGATCACTTTTAGGCATACGAAGAAATTAAACACATACGTTTATATTCACACATTTAACAACATACATCTTACGTAATCTGCAGTTACAATTGGATCGATCCTACAGAGCTGTTGAGAATAAAAAGTATTTCAGAATTACATTCTTTAGTTGTAAAATATATAAATATAATTATTTAATTAAAAATCAAAGGAATACTAATAATAATAATAACATATTAAACCCTTACCTCTTATGCGAATGATTCCTAACGGACGTCCGCACATTATCTGAATAATCTTACGTATAACAGAATCTTGATGTTAGGTAGATGGCACTTCAAAACGTACCTTCTCATAGCAGCCGACAAAAGAACTTGCCTGTATACACATAGTCACTAACGAATGTGTTAGGTTAAATTATATAAATTTTTTACTAAATATCATCAAAACTATAATAATGTTGGGAAAAATCAAAACAAAACAGGAAAAAGGAGGTATATATAAAGTTATTAATTATTCTATCTCTTTTACCATATTTGGCAATTTATTGAATTAAATATTTTTAGTACTTCATAGGTTATGTTTTTATTTAGTACAATCGCATTTAAATGTAAAAAAATCATGTCATACGTAAACAGATCTTATAAAAGAGCTCGTTATTAAAACAATTTTGCTTGTACTTGTTTGTTACCTTACAAATAAGATAGTTTCAATTTTTGTAAGCTATTAGAGATAATATTAATTTTGTATTAAATAAATGTACTTTCTAATATTAAACTTAAATTTTTTTTCTAGAGATCATTGCATATAGCGAATCAGCTGTTGTAAATAATGCTGCTGTGGTAGAATATTGTAGGATATCAATGGCAGCATTATCAGGAGGTACAGCTGGTTTATTAGGATTAACAGGATTATATGGGTTTGGTTTTTACATTTTTGCTGTGTTTGGATTATGGGTAAGAATTTAAAAACTATTGCTTTAATTTAAAAGACATTAAAGAAAAAATACTTTTTATAGGCAATGTTATTACTAAAAGCTGGAGGTCAATGGAAAAAATATTTTATAAGTAGACGAAATCTCCTAACCAGTGGATTTTTTGGAGGCCTTTTTGTATCCTTTATAATGTAATAGCAAAAAGAATGCGAGCATTAAATATTTATTAAAGTGCATATTTTCCTTACCAAGAATTATTGTATTTGTTTAACAGACGTATGTGTTATTTTGGACGTATCCTTTTAAAACATTAAATATTCTTAGTTAAATATAAGAACAAAGTACGTATTTCATGATTCATGAAATCCTTATATTTATTGCTAATATTTCAAGTTTATACGCTTATATTTTCTTTAATATAATATCAGATTCTTATATGGTATGGTACATGTATACTGATTAAAAGATACTTAGATCAAAGGGTTTATATATTTTTTAACTAAATAAGTCGTTAACTAATGAAATATATCATAAACAATTGACAGTTGCTGGTCAGATTAAAAATATTGTTGATAAAGCACTATGTGATTTATTGTATATGTATGTAAATAGAACACTTTCAAAAATACATTTATTTCATCTGTTCCACTTGTTCAATTTTTTTCATTCTTATATTATTCCTAAAATGTATAAAGATAGATCTATCTATGCTGTATTTATTTTTTTGCTGTTATCAAAATTTAAAAATATGCTGTTGAGCGTACTTTCTATGGACTATAATTTCTACTCCAATGGAGCTAACATTTAACGATATATGAACAAAAAATACAATTTTGTTAAACAAAATGGAAAGTTGATAAAGTTCAAAGGGAACATTGAAAATTTACAACAAATAGCAAATATCTTAAACTTTGTGTGTAGCTCTTAGCTTGATATCATTTTCCAAAGATTTATCTTTGGAAAACAATACCAATTACCAGGTCTCAACACATTGAGGTGGCTAAACATAGAGACCCGAACATGTGTCCTAGTGGCACAGCCTACTGATGCTATCTGTATCAAAGATACCCTAATCTAACTTGGAGTGAAAGAAGCTACAGCGAATCTAGTGACACTTTATTAAATTTCGTGTCTTACAAAAGGAGTTTTGATTCGGTAAACTCCAACTTTACTGTTGCAACAGTAGGATATTTTATTTCTCACAAAAATTAAATTAATTTAAAGTTAAATAATCACTAATAAAACATAGAAAAACAATGACTTATATCTTGCACTATTTATTTACAACTTAAGATTATGCTGATATAAAGACTTACATTTCTTTGCGTGATGCAGTCACACGTCCATGGAAACAACAATGCATCCCGCGTCTTTGGCAATATTTTTCTTACTTCCCGCGCACTCTTCCGA
>NW_016908244.1:302903-332845 GCF_001483705.2 Eufriesea mexicana | reverse complement strand
AACGCAAAAAAAATATCCAATCCCTTTAAGGAAGAGATCACTCTACGCGGATAAATAAAAAAAGCCAGAGTCAAAAGCCTAATTTTGGAAATGGGAAGCAAAAAAGTAAACTGCGCAGCACGACCTGTCACCCACTAACACATTTGGCACTATTTCTCGAAAACGCATGATCGAAATGCAAAAAAAATATCCAATCCCGTAAAGACACAATTCTTTGAATAAATTTATTAACTTTTATAATTTCATGACAAAATTTCGAAAACATAAGCGATAACAAACAGCGCCGCACGGTCTGTCATCCACTTACACATTTATCACTATTTCTCGAAAACGCACGCTCGAAACGCAAAAAAAATATCCAATTCCGTTAAGGAAGAATTCACACTACGCGGATAAATGAAAAAAACCGAAGCCGAAAGCCTAATTTTGAAGATAGAAACCAAAAAAGTAAACTGCGCAGCACGATTTGACAGCCACTGACACATTCGGCACTATTTCACGAAAACGCATGATCGGAACGCAAAAAAAATATCCAATCCCTTTAAGGAAGAGATCACTCTACGCGGATAAATAAAAAAAGCCGGAGTCAAAAGCCTAATTTTGGAAATGGGAAGCAAAAAAGTAAACTGCGCAGCACGACCTGTCACCCACTGACACATTCGGCACTATTGTTCAGAAACGCACGCTCGAAACGCAAAAAAAATATCCCATCCCGTTAAGGAAGAGATCACTCTACGCGGATAAATAAAAAAAGCCAGAGTCAAAAGCCTAATTTTGGAAATGGGAAGCAAAAAAGTAAACTGCGCAGCACGACCTGTCACCCACTGACACATTCGGCACTATTGTTCAGAAACGCACGCTCGAAACGCAAAAAAAATATCCAATCCCGTTAAGGAAGAGATCACTCTACGCGGATAAATAAGGAAAACCGGAGTCAAAAGCCTAATTTTGGAAATGGGAAGCAAAAAAGTAAACTGCGCAGCACGACCTGTCACTCACTGACACATTCGGCACTATTGTTCGAAAACACCCGCCCGAGACGCAAAAAAAATATCCAATTCCATTAAGGAAGAGATCACTCTACGCGGATAAATAAAAAAAACCTGACTCAAAAGCCTAAATTTGAAGATAGAAACTAGAAAAGTAAACTGCGCAGCACGATTTGACAGCCACTGACACATTCGGCACTATTTCTCGAAAACGCATGAACGGAACGCAAAAAAAATATCCAATCCCGCTAAGGAAGAGATCACTCTACGCGGATAAATAAGGAAAACCGGAGTCAAAAGCCTAATTTTGGAAATAGAAAGGAAAAAAGTAAACTGCGCAGCACGACCTGTCACCCACTAACACATTAGGCACTATTTCTCGAAAACGCATGATCGAAATGCAAAAAAAATATCCAATCCCGTTTAGGAAGAGATCACTCTACGCGGATAAATAAAAAAAGCCGGAGTCAAAAGCCTAATTTTGGAAATGGGAAGCAAAAAAGTAAACTGCGCAGCACGACCTGTCACCCACTGACACATTCGGCACTATTGTTCAGAAACGCACGCTCAAAACGCAAAAAAAATATCCAATCCCGTTAAGGAAGAGATCATTCTACGCGGATAAATAAGGAAAACCGGAGTCAAAAGCCTAATTTTGGAAATGGGAAGCAAAAAAGTAAACTGCGCAGCACGACCTGTCACCCACTGACACATTCGGCACTATTGTTCGAAAACGCACGCCCGAAACGCAAAAAAAATATCCAATCCCTTTAAGGAAGAGATCACTCTACGCGGATAAATAAAAAAAACCGAAGCCAAAAGCCTAATTTTGAAGATAGAAACCAAAAAAGTAAACTGCGCAGTACGACCTTTCACCCACTTACACACGCGGCACTATTTTTCGAAAACGCACGCCCGAAACGCAAAAAAATATCCAATTCCGTTAAGGAAGAATTCACTCTACGCGGGTAAATAAAGAAAAACGGAGCCGAAAGCCTAATTATGGAAAAAGAAACCAAAAAAGTAAATTGCGCTGCACGATCGGACAGGTACATATACTTTCTCCACTAAATTTAGGAAAGAATTGTCGAAATCGGAAGAATATCCGTAGACTAGTCAGAGAAAAATCTCTTCAACGTTGTTATACGAAAGGAATCTAATCGAAAAGCATAATTTCAGAAATATAAGCGAGAAAAGTAAACTCTGTAGCAAGATTGCACAGGCACTTGCTTTTCCGTCACTTTATTTCATATATGCACCTTCAATCGTAAAATAATTGCCCTATTGGTTGGAAAACAATCTATTCTATGCAGGAATAATGAAATATCCTAATCCACAATCGAAGTTTAGAATGTATTAGCGATAATACGTAGTTGCTTTGCAATTGAACGTCAAGATTGAAGAAAAATTGGAAAAATTGTTAACAAGCTGCCTATTCAGAGTAAAAGTATTCAAATATGTTACTGGACAATCAAAGTCTAGAATCTAGTACAGCCGATAATAACGGACAATGCGGTAGTATTATAGGATCCCGCACTCACACCACTTCATTTCCCACACGTATCGTTGTACGATTTACACTATGTAACATCACCTTTTTCCACATGTAGTATGTTACCACCGAAGAAATGTTCACAGTTACTAATGTTGAACTTTGTAAATTTTTCACAATTTCTTAAACTCCTGCTGTGTTCTGTTTGTAAATATTAGGATAATGTTGCAAACGTAACCTGCACCTGCATTATCGCTAACTAATACCGGACACGTCGCGTTATTGTCCATAAACATATATTTCCTCAGTTGTAGCAATTAGAACAACAATCGCCGGTATCACTACTTCATGAAACGTTTTGAGGAAATCTTTAATATTTTCTTTTCACGCGCGAGAATGTTCCACCATTTGATACCGGTATACCCGCTTTGCCGCCAACTGGAAGTTGGTTGTAACCGGTATTTTTGTGGCGGGAAAATGCTGCGCCTTTGAAATAGCTATGTACTAAAGTATCGATGTAGAATATCAAGCGATGCCTCTTATATTTGTTAATATCAATGAAGCAAATACAAATATGTTTCTATTACAAAAATAACAAATTAGAAAGTGCTTAATATTCATGACAAAAACGTTTGAAATGAATAAAATTAAAATCAACGTAAGCGTCTTTAATGACAAAGTGGAGTTCATATAAATAAAAAGGTTTTAGTTTAATTATTTTGTAATATATTCATATATTGTACAGTTTATAAGTATTTTAATTATAAATAAAGATCCGAATCACGTCAGACCAAATAATAAACAATACAAAAAAAAATATGATAAATATGATAATGATAATGATAATGATAATGATGAAGCTGGTGATAATATTGTTGATACGAAAGAAGTTGGAGCCCCATCAAGTCCACAATTGATTAATTTATTGTTTATTAAAAATTAGTTATTATTTAGTCTGTACTATCTTGCTCTATACATATCACATTTCTTTCATTTACATAAAATCATTAGTTTTTATACAAAAAACCATTTAAAATATTTTTTGAGAAAATCAGTCAATTTTTAATACTTTATTACCATTTATTGAAATACCATTATGTACAAAATCTCAAAGATTTAAGTAAATTCAAGTAAATTAAAAGTGTTTTAAAAATAATTTTAAAAATTTCATATTTTCAACTTAAAAACAAGTGTCCTTATCATCTTTATGGTGGATTTGTTCTTTCTCTCAGCAACTCCATTGCACTGCGGTATCCTGGCTGAAATCAAATCATGCTTTATTTTCTTTTGATTTAAACACACCTGGACTGTCTTTTCTCACAAACTCACCTTCATTTCTAAGCATATATGTACCTTTCAACTTCTTGACGGCTTGTTTTTCTTTCAATGTTACCAATATTTTTATTGCCTCAGCTGTCTGACTCTTTTCCTATAAAAGCAAAACAAATAATAACTCTCAAATAATCATCAATATATAAGATGTATCTTTTATCTTTTTTTGACATTGTTTTTATAGTTTCAAAGTTTTGTTGCGTATTTCTACAGATATTTGTCTTAAAGCAACATTCACACTTTATGTTTAATTTATCTTTACCTTTCAAAACTATTACCAATTTTTCATTCTCCATCTCTTCAATGATCCTCATATTGGCACATCCATGTCACACATCCTTCTCTGTTGATATATATGTTGCCCCTTTCCTGTTCCTTAATTTGACATAATATGTGTTTACTCTTCTCGTTGCTTTCATTCAAACCATTTTCTTTTCTTTATATACTTCAGCTCCATCATTCTGAAATATAACACATTAGCGATGATCATTGACTTTGACCACTGATATTAATATTTATTTAGATCAGGGATACAACATACTTTTCAATCTCACTATATTCTCTATATCTATTTGTTATAAGAGACTATCACCCAAATTAATTTTATTCCTTTTTGTCTGCTGAAGCCATTTCCATTTTCTCAATGTTTATTTGACCATCAAAGATTTCTATCTTGTATGTCATATGGTTAGCCGACCTAGACATATCATACCTTACATATTTGTATTACTGCTTCAATTTTTTCTGGCTATAGAAAATAATTCGTCACATCTAATGGATCTATGCTGGTGATATTCCATGAGCCCAATACTTTTCTCCTGTTGCACATGCTTGTTTATTTCAATAGAATATTGTCTTTTTACAACCAGGCTTTGCTATCACTAATAAAAGATGAAGAAACAATGGCTTAAATCTTATACTATTTAATTACAACTAAAGGTTATGTTAATAGAAAGAATTACTTTTGCGTGATGCAGGCACACTTCCATGGACACAACAATGCTTTTATTTATGTAGCGCTGTGTTACCGATGATAGAAAATAAATTTAAGATTAAAAGTCTGAAAGGGGATATATCGTTGTGGCGAGAAAATTCTGACCATTGTCATGGTTGAAGAATGCAGGAAAAAAATAGAGATAATCCTTTTTTTTTCTTAATTTATTTTCTGTATAAAAAAAAAGGATTATGTCAAATGAAGAAATTTTTATAGAAATGCAAGAATATGCGTGGAAAGCACGTTCGGTGGTTTATTTTTAAAATATGATAACCAATTATAATTATTCAGAAACACAAATAATTATAATTATGGACATTAATTAACTCAGGTATTTTCACCTAACTTATCAAACAATAATGAGCCTCCTAACATTCTTACATTTTATGTAATACTTCGTTCTAGGAAAACATGCGTTTTTAGAAAAACTTATATTTTTCGAAAACTGAGGATGTTAGAGCAATTTCCGTTACAGATTCTGTTTAGGAAAGTATACTCTACAAGAATCACCCAATGGGTATTACAGATTATTAGAGAAAAAATTAAAATTTATTGGACAGTGTTATCTAATATAATAACAATTTACTAAATACAGATTTTCAAAAGTTTATAACATTGTTAAGATAAAATATTTTATTTGGCTATTAAAATGAATACATTAACTATTAAAATAATTACACATATATAATCTTATAATCTATTAAACATTCAAATTGGAACGTAAAGCATATGTCTTCTCTGTACATTTCCTCTGTACATTAAACCTTATCAGTACTTAAAGTATTGTAGCATACCGCAAGAAAACGGTTTACGATGATATTGCTTTGTACTTAACATGCTTACATTTTTGTTACATTCTGGTATACCGATATTTCACGATTATCCCACAATAGTTTCTTAAACATCTTTAACAAATTTGTAACCTATCGAAGATTTTCATTTGTTCAGAATACCGCAACTTCATTGGCAGTGAAGAGATGAAATTTTTTATTTTTATTAATTCTACTGAATACCATCGTGATAATTTAATTGAACGTGTGAGTGAACACAGCTTTCTCTTTCGTTACCAAGTAAGGAGCCAAAGAAAGGCCACGAAAAAGGATCGATACTTTTACGAATCAAATCTTCGTCTCGGAACATTCACCGGATGCAGGTGTGTTCTCGCGCTGACAACCATCCGAAATGTTCTCATAATGTGTTCCCATTTCAAGACCCTCCAATTTTCTTTCTTGATCCATCTTCTCCAATTCATCTTTGCTTAAATAATAAACTATTCCTGCCCCATATCCATCGCCCAAAACGTTGATCGAAGTCCTAAATCGGTCCCTTTAAGCGAGAAAATATATTATTCAATTTATTCACCGTTGCTCCAGTTTAAACAATGAACTCACAATAACCAATCAACGGCAAATAATAGAGGAACATCGTCCGTTGGTAGACCCAAAGCTGTGAGCACTATAAACATCGTAATCAAAGCGGCGCCGGGAATACTAGCTGCCCCAATGCTGGCCAAGGTAGCTGTGAGGCTATATAGGTGAAGGAGAACCATAAATAATTAATAGACTAGTATATGCTCGTGTGACATCGATCATACAAACCTGACTGTTATGACTTCACCTAGTCCTAGCGATATCCCATTCATTTGGGCAATAAAAATCGCAGCTACCGCTTCATAAAGAGCCGTCCCATCCATGTTTACCGTAGCCCCGACTGATACTATGAAACGCGTTACACGTGGATCGATTTTATTGTTTTCTTCGAGACATCGGAAAGTTACAGGTAAAGTTGCGGCGCTATCAGCATTAAAAAGTAAAATCATTTGCAGAAATGCAGAGATATTTGCAAAGAAAACACATCAACTGCTACCTTGATGCTGTCCCCAAAGCTGTAACCCAAGCTTGCATCATACCTCTGAAGAAGGTGCCAGGATTTTGACGGGTTAACAACCAATACATAGTTGGCAGAGTGAGTATACCGTGAATTGATAAGCCCAATATGACCGTCACCACGTAAAGGCCCAACGTTTGAGCAGTTGCCCCCAAATTGTTGATTGACATTATTTTACCAGCTATCAGACACATGATTCCGATTGGCGCGTACCTGCATGACATTAAAACTCGAACCCACGCTCTCTTTTTTTCACGTCGAATTACAAATCGGACAAGCAGCAAGCAGCAAACACTACCAAGCACGAAATCAAGTTGTATCCTGATCGCTCACCACATCACAATGATACTGACGAGCTTCATGATTATTTCGTTGAGAACCACGAAGAAATCGACCATCAATTTTCCTCGAGGACCAATCTGCCCAGCGAGAAGGCCGAACGTGATACAGAACACTATTATACCCATCACGTTCGTTCCATCCTTGTACACTACCTCTGCCACTAGGACTGAATTATTTTTATTCGTACTCCCTATGGCCACCACGTCCTTCGACACATAAGTGGTCTGCGCCTGCTGGAAGCATGCTTGCACCAAATTTTCCGGCACCATGTTTCTAGAAATGGCATCCGTCGATGATGCTTGTTACGATTCTTTACGTATTTCACGTACCTAATTATGTCGAGGACAGCGTCTATCGTAGAAACTTTTACGTAGTCTATTTTGGATACGAATATTGTGGTTTTTAGGCTGGAATCGCCGGGATGGATCATCAGTACCATTACGATGCCAACTATGGCCGCAAGAATGGTCGTTACGATGTAATATATCAATGCTCTGAATCCCATCATTCCCGAACTCTTAGGGTCTAATCGTGCCATTCCTACAAAAGGGAAACTTAGAGACCAGCTGATTGCGTTGCTTTATAGGCTGTTGCACAATCACCGGAGATAAGCGACGAAATAATTAGTGGTAATATGAACATCTTCAATAACCGCATGAGAAGCTCTCCGGGGAAGCTGACGAGTGTAATGGTCTGTGGCGATGGATTGGCTAATCGACAAAGAAGTCCAAGAATCAGACCCATGAATGCTCCAGCGGTCGTAAATACCAAAAGCAGATTCTCTCCCATCCAATCCACTACCTACGTTCATGTCCAAACGCGATGCGAATAAAATATATGGCGGAACAATTGTTGGGAAAAAAAGAGGATGTGTGTACAACTAACTAGCTGTAATTTGTCGAGCGGCGTCGCCTGATGACAAACTTTTTCTTCGTCCACAGTGATAATCTTCTCGATCTCGTCGGAACATGACCTAGAAATTACTCTAGGTAGAAAAATTAGTCTAGAAAAATGTGCACGTTCATAAATCTTACGTTTGGGGCTCTTTAACTTCCGGAGTGTCTCTGAGGGCCACGACGGCCCCAGATATATTTTGCCCAAGCGACATTGTGGTCGATTTGATAACACGCCGCTTTAAGATTTCTTCAACACTGTTACTCTGTGCATGAGGAAGATCGCGGAGAACTCGTACTCGTTCATCTCGCGGCTTTCACCACTCTGGCATCAGCGTTTACAAATTTGGGATCGTCGCTATATGAATTTCCTTTAATCGAAAAGTGACTCCGTGTTCTGCACGTGGACGACGCGAAGTCTTCCTAGATTTCGGTTTTCAATTAGCCAAGGCTACAGTGCCACTACTAAATGGCATAATGGGAAAAGGAACACTGTGTCAGATCACGGAGGAGTAGATTTCCTGTACCGGGTAGCACTAGAATCCTTGATAGTTGATGTATCGTTTCAGGATCACTGCACCAATACGTCGGAATCGTGTAACGAGCTAAATGGCATTCGTAACCATGAATCTTGACAGCTGTTTTACGCGCAATGGTTTACCGAGTGACTACCGCATGATCGAATACTTGGGACTTGGCTAGGTATCGCGTCGTTACGATCTGCCATCACGTAGATAATGTGCCCCATACAGGAAGCTGATTAGAGCTCGTGCGTGGCCAGAGGGTGAACATCGTAAGAGTGAAGGTAGACAGGTCGGAGAGGAACAGAGATAGTTGGCTACAGGAAGAGGGCACTCATCACAACGGGTCGCACGGCACTGAATAAGCAGAAGGGCATCGGCTAAATTGTTCTAAATGGAGAATTTCAACTGTTCATCCCTTCACGTACAACCCCCTTAGAAACGGTTACCGTGTTTCGTCTTATGCAATCTTCAGACATACGATAGCTTCGCAACTTTCTTTACATTTCCTCCTCGTACACGCGTGAAATGGGTGAATGCTTACTTTAACGATTTTGCCCTAAATCAATTCATTTTTCTTAAAGGAACGGCTCAACTTTAACGTTAACAGGAGGCATATCAGAAACAAAATTTTTTAAAATTGCGGAATACGTAGACCACCAATTTTGATAATTTTTCAGTATATTCTGTAGATTCTGAACGACAATACAATTGTCGCTCGGCTTTAATTTCCGGCATTACTTGTTTACGAAAATCGTTGAATGCGTACAACGAGTGGCTGGAAATAAAAGTCAATGTGCGGTTTTCGTGGGCGACCGTCTAATGGAGGCCGGAATACTGATCTGGCCCAACTTAACCTAATTAGGCAACATTGATGTAGGTCAGGTCGGGTTAAAGTAGTATTCCGGCCGACATCAGGCGACCTGCCACGTAAGTCAGCATTCAATCAGCTGAATCACTGAAATTGGTTAAATTTAATCTTCTTGTCCACCCGTTATATACACTAGATGAACGACGATGCCTTGCAGACGCAATGAGTCCACGACACACGTACAAGGAGAATTCAATTTAGCAGCACCAACAATTTCTACGTAATAAGATGTATTTAAATCAGATTTTTATTAGCTCGTTAAGAGGTACTTCTTCTTCTACAGTTTCATGTTAGAAACATAATACTGAAATACGCTTGAGAAAAACTGCATTATTGTAGGTGTGAACGATACTTATCACGTACACGTGCCACTTGAAAGACTCGTTAACTTTGAAGATCGAATTAAAGACAGCGACTCGTGTTGTAACAGTCTGTATTATAATGTTAGCCAGGAAAATAAAGTAGGATTATATCCAGGCAAATAGATGCAGCACATTTATCTGCCTTCGTTGATATTTTAACAAATATTTCCGTATTTTCGTTGCCTCGATTCACGGAAACGTGAAAATTGCATCGATGCAAACTACGTGATCGCGCTAACACGAGTTTCTGTTAATAAATGGACCATAAAATAGATCATGTATATCCATGTCGAAACACGATACGAGATTCAAAATTAATTGGAATCTGGTGTATTTTGTAGCGATTACTAACATTGGAAATGTAAATCCAAATTGGAGCATTCATGATGGATTATTTTGAAAGCGTACCGAATATAGGTCAATTCGTAGGTACCCCGTTGTATGTCCGGTGAGAAATAACTCAATTTCTCCAGTAATGATGACTATAATCGACTATATGCAAAGTAATATCCGGTTCACGGTGAATCGTGCAGATATGCAATACGCGAATAAGTCATCTGTTATATTTTATTGCTTATACCGTGTAACAATGGTGCCTGAACACAGATAACCTTGCACAGAAACTTCGGTGTTAAAGACGATATCATAGTATAAATATCAGAGACAACTTAAGGTCAGTTTGGTTTTCCTTATTCGAAATTTACACCTCAATCTACATCTCAGGTTACATGTTGATACGTAACTCGTTACAATGCGATTCTGTACACGTGCAAAGTGCAACTTCTGAATGGAAATGATTTGCGAAAAATGTGATTTATAACATGACGTGTTGCATTTATTGTACCTATTAATGCCAATTCTAGCAGATAACATCGATATCCATTTTACCAGACATATTTTCAAGATGGGGTGGGTGGATGGTAGCCCTTAAAATAAGAATCGTTCCAGACCGAATCATTCTCGAATCCTCCTCGTGTCCAAAGGAACATCACAGTCGGAGTCTTTTCATTTCATCGTAGGGAAAACATGTCTAGTGAAATTATAACTAAAATATTTGTATTACTGGCGGTATTTAACGTAGTTTACATCTACCACCGAAGTTCTTGGTTAAATATAGAGAATGCGCAGAAACAGCGGTGAAACTTACGTAATTGTGTGCACTAATTTGTAAATACGCGTTTATTTTAAGATATGAATTAATAATGAATACGTGTGAGGTAATTTTATATCTTTATCTGCCACAGACCTAATGTGTGCGCTGTTAAAGTAAACGACGATATAAATTACGCTTATTATACCGGAAGTAAACAGTGGAATCTTCGAACAATCTGTGGGAGGACTACGTAAGCTTAATTGCGCGTTGCTTTTAACTCTATGTCTATGTCTATTTGAATACAGACTTCCATTTTGCAAAACGTGCTTTTATTTACCTTGCAGATTTGTGAGATACAAATGCTGTGCATGTAGGTACCCCGTTGTATGTCCGGTGAGAAATAACTCAATTTCTCCAGTAATGATGACTATAATCGACTATATGCAAAGTAATATCCGGTTCACGGTGAATCGTGCAGATATGCAATACGCGAATAAGTCATCTGTTATATTTTATTGCTTATACCGTGTAACAATGGTGCCTGAACACAGATAACCTTGCACAGAAACTTCGGTGTTAAAGACGATATCATAGTATAAATATCAGAGACAACTTAAGGTCAGTTTGGTTTTCCTTATTCGAAATTTACACCTCAATCTACATCTCAGGTTACATGTTGATACGTAACTCGTTACAATGCGATTCTGTACACGTGCAAAGTGCAACTTCTGAATGGAAATGATTTGCGAAAAATGTGATTTATAACATGACGTGTTGCATTTATTGTACCTATTAATGCCAATTCTAGCAGATAACATCGATATCCATTTTACCAGACATATTTTCAAGATGGGGTGGGTGGATGGTAGCCCTTAAAATAAGAATCGTTCCAGACCGAATCATTCTCGAATCCTCCTCGTGTCCAAAGGAACATCACAGTCGGAGTCTTTTCATTTCATCGTAGGGAAAACATGTCTAGTGAAATTATAACTAAAATATTTGTATTACTGGCGGTATTTAACGTAGTTTACATCTACCACCGAAGTTCTTGGTTAAATATAGAGAATGCGCAGAAACAGCGGTGAAACTTACGTAATTGTGTGCACTAATTTGTAAATACGCGTTTATTTTAAGATATGAATTAATAATGAATACGTGTGAGGTAATTTTATATCTTTATCTGCCACAGACCTAATGTGTGCGCTGTTAAAGTAAACGACGATATAAATTACGCTTATTATACCGGAAGTAAACAGTGGAATCTTCGAACAATCTGTGGGAGGACTACGTAAGCTTAATTGCGCGTTGCTTTTAACTCTATGTCTATGTCTATTTGAATACAGACTTCCATTTTGCAAAACGTGCTTTTATTTACCTTGCAGATTTGTGAGATACAAATGCTGTGCAGAATATTACTGAGTTAATGATCGACCTGGATGTACAGGAGGTTGTAAATGCAACCATATTGTATCTTACATTTGTTTCCATCTCTTTGATCATGCTTTTATCTCTTTTTTCTTTTTTTCAGTAAAGCCATTAATAAATCTGATAGAAACAATGCGACGAATAGGTGCGACGAAATTTGCAAAATTGATCGAAAGTTCAAACTTTGCAGAAAAATTAACGGGTGGACCATCTTTAACTTTATTCGTTCTATCCGACGATGCCTTTCGCGTACGTTTTACGTGAAGTAACGTACATGTACCTAACAATTTCAGCTACTATTTAATCGATCTGCTTTTCGGAATTATTTAAAAGTAAAAGGTATTCGTCAAAAAACATTACACGATGGTAACAGATACATAAAGTTACTAGCGAATCATATAATAGACAGACGTGTATTATCAAATCAGTGGCAAGCGAATCTTTTAATACCGTCACGATTATAAGGGAACGTTCTGAGAATCGATAAATTTTCCAGTGGAGTGAGTAGCATATTGAATCGCAGAAGCTTAGGCAAATTATTTGCTAAACGTCGTACTCTATGTAGATGGAAACGGTGAATTGCCATCGAATTATTCGCAAGGATCAAATTGTTACTAATGGAGTCGTGCACGTCATCGACGGAGTTTTGGATCTTGCATTGGCCCAAAATTCAGACATAATTGAACTTGCTGCTAGAGACGGCCGATTTGAAATACTTATCAAAGCCATAGAGAACAGCGAACTGGGAAACAGAATTAAATTCAGCGATATTCCGGGTACTATTTTTACGCCCACCAATGAAGCTTTCCATCATATTCCTGAAAAGTATTTGGCCGATATGTTGCAAAATCCGACTGTATTAAATGGTAATCGAATTATTGTGAATATATTTATGTATATTTTCATTTCTATAATGTATTATTTTACATAGCATTAATTGCTCATCATATC
This sequence comes from Eufriesea mexicana, assembly GCF_001483705.2. NCBI lineage: Eukaryota > Metazoa > Arthropoda > Insecta > Hymenoptera > Apidae > Eufriesea > Eufriesea mexicana. Next base: position 319,693 of record NW_016908244.1, on the reverse strand, counting down.
GTAACACAGCCTGTGTGCATGCCAAATATAATTTCGGAATCTGATGTAAGCACAATGCAACAGCAATTTTAAGTAATTGATTTTCCATTTGAAAAAATTCGAAGAAAATAAGAAACATAAATAAAAGTTTGTTACAGTATTTGGTTAAATGCAATGGAAAGAATTAAAAGCATTTAACCACAAATATATGAAGCATTCAGACAACTCGGAAGTGACAAGCTTCAAAAATTATTAGAAGACAGGAATTATTTAACAAAAGTAATGTTACTTTTACGCATAAATTAACTAATTTAGTCTAAAATAATTATCGTTGTTCCTTTTTAGACACTGCAAAATCATATCGTGAATAATATGTTGCTTGCTGAAAGTTTTGTGCTAGATGTGCAATATACCGTAAGAGAACTAAAGGAAATCCGCTAAACATAGTGAAAAAAGATAACTGAATTCTGGTAATTACTTTGTAGTAATTTAATAAAGATTGCAAAATTTTGATGAAATATACTTTTTTATTTCAGATAAATGACGCAACTCTTACGAAAAGCGATATATTTAATAAAGCTGGAGTTGCACACGAAATAAACTCAGTACACTACCACTAACAGCGTTCTCATGGTATAGAAGATGGTATGTGTACGTGATGGAATTATCAGAAAAGTGTGTGTTTGAAACGAATAATTGAAAATATCTATATTGTTTATGGTACTTGACTATAATAATATACACATAAATTTTCACAAAGTAGTAAATAATAATACAGTATTACGCATTTACGTTACAATAAATATAAATAAATTTTTTGTTACATGTATTCATTTATAACAATATAGACTTATTGTAATTAAAAAGTTTATAAATATTTCTTCATTAATTCCAAATTTAAGGACTTTTGCCAATATTTAATAATTTTGTCACTAATTGTATTTGAAGGTTATAGTTATTTTTTATTGCGTTTCTACTATTGGCTACTCTTGTGGCACGTAATTATCCTTGTAAATATTTGCCGGTATTATTATGCACGTATGTCTGTGCTATTATGACTCGTGAATCGAAAGAAGAACGATATTTCTATTTCAATAGTCTAGCAATTCTATTGAAAGCTATCGAAAATGAATATACGACTATAGATCTTCGAAATGAAGCATCCGTTTATGGCATTGTAGAACACGCAGATGCGTAAGTAATTTTCACTTGTGTGTTATCATTGTTGACGTAACGTTGTATATACGTGTATAAAATTGCTTTTTTTCTAGTTACATGAATATCGTAATGAAAGATTGCGTCTTCGTAGATCCTAGAGGGGACTCGTACAGTTACGACATGTTTTTTGTGCAAGCAAGAAATATCCGCTTTGTTCATATTCCAGCAAAAGTAAGTAATTTTAAAATATACCTGTTATTATAATTTCTTTAGCAAATTCCTGTATCTATTCTTGAATCCTTGATAATAATTTTGAATGATGAATGTACTTAAACTTCATCTTTCTTCAAATGTTATATATACGTCATACATTATTTCTATTTAAACTTATTCTATTTTAAACTTATTAAGCTTATTGTTGTCTAAAATATTATATGAATATTTTTACGGGATAAAGTGTTATGAAAAGATAATTTTGCTGCGGGTATATTATCAGTTGTCTAGGTATTTTTGAATTCATAGGTTGCTTATATATTGATTAAGTGAAATATAAAGCATATGAAACTAACGACTTAAGCTATTGTAAACATTGTTTATTTTTTAATAAAGTGTATGTATGTGTACAATGTGTTAAATGTGTGTGCTAGATGAAGATATACACGATTAAATTGAGAAATGATAAGACATTCATTTTATAAATCATCGACAATATGTTTAAAAGTGAAGGATATTTTAAGCTATACAATTAGTAACAAGTTACAATTTCTTACGCATCCTCGAATATGTATAAATTCGAAATATTATAATACAAAAGCATCAATTACTGTATCCACGCAAGTCAACATGAGTGCATTTAAGTTTCTTGATTATGATTGCATAGGATTTGATTTAGATCATACAATTTTACGTTACAATATAACAAACATAGTGCACTTGATATATGAAACTTTAGCTAATTATTTAATAACAGAAAAGGGATATGACTCCAAATATCTATCAAAACCATTGGAAGATAAAGATTTAGATTTTATGCAAAGAGGGTTATTTTTAGATTTTGAAAGAGGCAATATACTTAGAACAAGTGCCGATGGTATAATTCAAAGAGCATGTCATGGAACTAATTTATTAAGCATAGAAAAGATTAAAGAGATATACCCTGAGCAAAGATGGGAGGTTACAGATACTTTTTGCAATGATATGTTGTCTACATGGAATGGTCCTTTATCAATAAAAATGAGGAGTTTGTTAGATTATTTTGATATTTCTACATCTCTTATTTTTGGAAGATTAATAGATACTCTTGATTTGAAACAAGAAAGTCCTTTGAATGAATATAATGTTTGGCCTGATATATTAGATGGATTGATTGAAATGTACAACAGAGATAATTTTAAATTAGAAACAGGTCATTTTTTTCCAAGCCTGAAAGAGAACCCTCATAAGTATTTGTATAAATGTACTAAAAAAACTATAGCTTGGCTTCAAGAACTGAAAAAACATCGTATTGTTTTCCTTATAACTGGATCAAATAGTGATTTTGTTGATTTTACTGCAACTTATGCTCTTGGAAAAAATTGGAGATCTCTATTTGATATTATTATTTGTTATGCAAAGAAACCTAGCTTTTTTACTGAGAAGCGTCCATTTTTTGAAATTGTAAATTACGAAGAGCTTAATACTATAGAGAGCAAAGATTTAAAACGAGGTGGTTTATATAGTCAAGGTAATTGGGAAGGACTCGTTGACTTTTTTAAACGTGTATCTGAAAAGCAAAACCCTCGTTGTGTATATATTGGTGATAATCTCTTGCAAGATATTTATGTACCAAATTCATATGTACAATGTGATACAGTGGCTGTAATTGAGGAACAAATGTCTGAAGGAATGGTTCACCAAAGATTATCACATCCAGATGAAAAAGTATTAAATTCAACATTTTGGGGATCATATTTCTGTTTAAAAGATTCCAAAACTAATATAGACTCCTTATGGGGATATGTTATAAAAAAATATTCAAAACTTTGTATACCTGAAATAGATTTAATAGCTCAACATCCATTAGAAGAATCTTACTTATGTTTTAGTAAAGATGGAAAGAAATACGATGGATATTATCCTGCAATACCACTTAGTATATCAGCATTTTAAATTTATAGATTGTCAACAGTGATAAACACATGTCTTTTACTAACTGTTACATAAGGGCTGTATTGTTAAGTTTTGCGTTAACAAACTTACATAATGTGATATGTTATTACAATATTTATAATGTATTCTTAATTTAAGATACGTATAATACCAGCTATCAAGGAACAGTTGCAACATTTGCTAGGACACAAAAAGGATTTAACACATACTAAGCGTACATTTAAAACAAAACGCACTGAACAAAGGCAACGAGAAGGGTTAGCAGCAGTGGAGAAAATTTTAAAAGATAGAAAAAGAACAGAACAAAGTTGAAACAAAAATGAAACAAATTGGAAAGTAACTGATAACAAACTGATAATCTTACAATACATTTATTTACAACTTGATATTTTGTGGACAAAAATAATTTCTGTATAAACATGCATTGCACAAAATATTGTACACGTTTCATATAGAAGTGATTACTTTATATAAATTGTAAGTACAATTATAAAAAACTGGTATCTAAATAAATCTAAATAAAATAAATTTATTCAATTGTATTTGTGTTAACATTTTGTTGTAATAACATAAAATAAATGTTGTTGTTTGTATATGTTTTCAACATACTACCATATTTCTTTATATTTTTTTGTTTATAACAACATTGATTAGTCTTTATTATAATAATATAAAAATGTTTAATAATTTTTAATAGATTTGTAATAAAAGCATAATCTTTTCATGATTCAAGCATATAAAAGAAATCATATGTGATATGTTCACATATTACGTCATAAAATAACAATGCACCACTACCAAAAAAGTGTTATCTTTACTGTATAAATAATACCTAATTGGGTGAAGTGTTTGTTATTTTCTTTGAACAGCAATTGCTATTCCCATCCCTCCACCGATACATAAAGATGCAACACCTTTGTTTCCATCAATCCTTTCTAAGGAATGTAATAAAGTTACTAATACTCTGGCACCTGAAACAGGATATATCAAAGTGTAATAATGGTACTGTGCATACATAGTATATTTGGTGATTATGACATTAGTCAGATGCTTACCAGATGCACCAATAGGATGGCCTAATGCAATAGCTCCTCCATTTATATTAACTTTATTAGGATCTAGATCAAGAGTTCTTATACAAGCTATCGACTGTGAAGCAAAAGCTTCATTCACTTCGTATAAATCTACTTCTTCTTTTGTCCATTTTGCTTTTTGCAACTAAAATATCGATTCTTTATTGCATTGCTGTTTAAGTAGTTAGTAAATTTTGTTATACTAACCACTAATTCAATTGCTGGTATAGGGCCTATACCCATAACTCTTGGTTCCATTCCAACTTGAGCCATTGCAACAATTTTAGCTAATGGAGAAAGTCCTCTTTGCGCAGCAATCTCTGCTGACATAAGAACTACTGCTGCTGCTCCATCATTGATGCCAGAAGAGTTACCAGCTGTAACTGTACCTTCAGCCTAATAATATATCACTGCTATAAGATTAAGTACTTTGATTTATAAATCAAATATGTGACTAATCATACTTCTAGAAAAGCAGGTTTTAATTTTTGAAGATATTCCATAGTCATTTTAAACTTAGGATATTCATCTTTCTCCAGAGTAATAAGTTTGTTGTTAGTAGACGTTTTTACGGGGACGATTTCTTTGTCAAAGTAGCCTGCAGTCATTGCAGCTTTCACTTTTTGTTGAGATGTAAGTGCATACACGTCTTGTTCTTTTCTACTTATATTAAAGTCTTTAGATACATTTTCAGCTATATACATATAAAAGATTATATACAAGCGTAATAAAAGAATTTTTATGTAAAAAGGAGGAGTACTAATTACAATTCTTATACCTGTTATTCCCATATGAATATCATGAAATGCATCAGTCAAACCATCGAAGACTAAAGTATCTATTAAACTAGAATTTCCTATTTTGACACCATTTCTAAGGCACAATACATGTGGACTTTGACTCATACTTTCCTGGCCACCAGCTACAACTATTTGGCTTTCTTCAGCTTTTATAGACATATAACCATTCATTACTGCTCTAAAAATATATATTTTTTTTATAAAACATATTTAGAATAACAATATCCAAACGAATTTAAATTTTAACCGAGTATGTTAAATAATTGAAAAAATGTCAAGATTAAAGTTTATATTTACTTCAATCCAGAACCACAGAGCATATTAATTAAATAAGCAGGAACAGACTTAGGAATGCCAGCTGCCATTGCTGCTTGTCTTGCTGGATTTTGTCCTTGCCCTGCAGTTAATACCTATAATAAATAATATATTAAATATTATAACAGATTACCCGTTAAATTAATATTTGAACAAAGAATGTAAGTACAAATTTATTTGGAATACATTATTACATAAGTTACACGTAGAAGCAATTTATAATCGAATATTACCTGCCCTAATATAACTTCAGAAACATCTTCAGGTTTAATATGAGCCCTTGCAAGACTTTCTTGAATAACTATACTTCCTAAATCCGATGCTTTTAATGCAGATAAAGTACCACAAAAAGATCCTAATAATAATAAATATTTGATATAGTAAGAAGAAAATATGGAATAATTAAAATTCTATTAATTATGGGTGTTTCAGAATTGTGATATAAGAATCAGTAGTTCAGCATGCATATAATTTGTATAAAATATTTTTATTTTAAATTAAATATCGTTTTAAAAATGACGATATATAACTTGGATATAGCTATGTAGATGTATAACGTATTTATAAATTAAAAAATATTTAATTTGTAGTAAAATAGTTAAAATGGGAGAAAGAATACACAGAAGAAATAAGTTTTTAATAAAAAAAATTATTATTATGTTTAATATAACAATTACTGTTAATTAAATATTTTATTATTTATACGATGTCATTTAAAATTTGATTAGTAGTATAGTTTAGAGCGAAATTTATTATTTTCTTTCGCTGCACTGTTTAAATTTAATAAAATAGAGATTTATACCTATGGGTGTTCTGACTGCTGATACAATGACAACTTCACTTTTACTCATGTTGAAAATTTGTAAAAAATCACGTCTAAACGTATGGAAAACCGAACGAAGACTACCGCCACGAACCTATGTAACGGAAATAAGTACCTACCGAGGTGCTAGCGACACATGCCAGTAACGGCTTAACGAAAGTATGTCACACGAAATGTAGGCGCATTCTTTCGTGGATAGTTCCGCGTATGACTCGTGGAAAGTTTTTTCATATATTTGTTCGTCTTAAAAATGTAACCAGGATTTACATTGGAACCATTTTGGTAGAAATATCTAGAATTTTATTTCTTTATTCAAATAAACGATTCAAATAATCGAAATTGGTACCTTTGTTGTTTCAGATGCGATACATCCCTGATCAACGTCACCGGCTGGCTGACTTCTAATTCGACGTACAGGTGGCGCTGAACCACCAATCGTGGTGTCGTGGTGGTGCTCGTTTGTTTTTACCCAGCGTGCATTGTGAACAGTGACTGGTGCTAAGATGGCCGACAACAAGGAGGAGATTTCGGAGCTCGTCGAAAAGCGAGGTATTTATTACAGTTGTTCGATTTACTTTTGGTGATTATCGTTTAGAATAGAAGCTCTATATACGGCGAATACGTTGATAATCTCGGACTAGCGATATGATCCGTAATTGCTATAAAAATCACGCCATCTGCACGCACGGTGTCGAGGAGGAATGATCGCGAAAATCGACGTGAATATACCAACGAATCGGGCCTGTTTTCCGTGTCTCTGGCAATATTCGTGGTATTTACGACTAGTTAACCTACGTTACGTTGACAGGAACGTGTCTGTCAACGTGACGTCAATTTCGATCAGTGCCAAACATGCCACCTTTTGACAGGCTACGTGCACATTCGGTTGCACGACACCCTTCGTACAGTGTGTAGTAAGTACGTGCGAGCAGACAGAATACCGTGCTCGTTCTCGTGTGTCCGCCTAAGCGCTATGCTCGTTACTCATTAAGGTCATACGCCGACGGCCTTGCAATTCGCACCGTCGCTGAAGTAATCTCACCCGAGATTACCGTTATCTCTTACCGCGAATTTATTGCCGGCTGATTCGTCTATAACACCTACACTGCTGCCGTGGTACGCGCGTGTTGTCCATGAGTTAGATTTCCAATCACGGTACTCGAACGTCGGCCACGGAGTCGGAACGCTACACGAAGAGGTACAATGTGCTCAGCTTGTAATTGGCCAGTAATTGAACGCACAATGTCGCGACGAATTCTTTCTTACCAAGAATATCTCCCATGATCGATTGCCACCTGACGTTACGTGCTGCTGTTGCGCCTCGTGGAATTTGCCCTTCTCGCACACCGAACGTCGGTGTCGTCCACGTTTGCGGCTGGCTGCCGTGCACGCGTTTAATTCACAAATTTCCGTTTCCAATTCCGATAACAGAGCGCGTGATAACTACGCGCGCGTTTTGTTTCAACTTTTGTTTTCATATCGGGGAAAATTACCGTGTTTACTAACACGTGGTCTCTACACACAGTTTAACACTCGTACTCTACAGTACACGAACTTCTCGTCTTATTCCCAATCTTTCTCTGTCTAGCGCATGCTTACTAGACTAGTGCATCTTTAATATTGTCATTCGCGGATGTACGTACATAAAGATTAGCGAACCAGTCACTTGCTCGATACGTCATTATCGTTCATCGACCATGTTACTGGTTTCCATCGTGTATCGATCGTTGTCCCTCGGATCGTTCAATGATTAATACCTTTATTTTTCCTCCTATTTCCTCCATTTTCTTTCGCAACAGCTATATTTTCAGGTAGGAACGGTGCATCGGCGTAGTAGGGCGATAGGACAGCGTGATTAGGCTGGCGAAACGATGAACCGTGATTTCTGCTCGTCGTTGCTACATAATGCGATTAACTGTTACACGCGTCGCGGTATTATGCGCCAAGTCCTGCACCGGTATGCCTCGTTGCGCGTCGAACCAGTTCCCATGCGTCTTTATTAGAATTTTCTCGTGATCGTCTCCCCTCGGCTGCGCCTTTAACGCGGATCACTCCTGGCGTGCAGACATCTTGGCGAAGACGGAGGATATCGAGCAATTCATTTCGGCGTGAATCGTAAGACGAGGCGCGCCCTGGCATCGCGTGACTCTCTCTTCGCTTGCTCCCTGCGTTTTTCTCTTTAATATCCGTTTAATCCATTTCGCTGCTCCTCCGTCCTCAGTTCTAGCGATATTTCAGAAACATCGCGCTGATAACGATCTTGTGCAGACTAACGGATCAATATTCTCGTTTTATCCGTGTGTTTCACCGAGCTTTCCCAACGAGTCACGCGTGCTCTGTTTACACTTGATTTCGTCGCAATCACTATACTCTCCATGCCCGATGTCCTTACTTTTTTCCCTACTCAACTTTGTAACCTCGTTCGAAACCCGAGTCCCAATATTCAATGGAAACTGTTAATTTTGGACCTTTTGGCGGAGAAATTTAATTTTCACCGAAATTCACGATTTCCACCGAAACTACGCGCGTCCGTTTATGGCGTTGGACCCTATCGGAAGATCGTACCCCGGCCGGCCGGCTGGCTTTAGACATGCTCGGTTGAATTTTACCGGAAGTTGCCCATTTGTGCCCGTCCACGAATGCGATCCTCGTCTTCGGTATTATCGGAAATAAATCGAAAGTCGGTTACTCCGGTTACCCTGTTTCTCGAAATATTCGCGATGTCGCACGTAACGAAGGTTCGCGTGCACGTGGCGCAGCGAGTATTCGTCTACGGACGTTCGTGCATTGCGTAGGAAGGTCTACGAACCACGAGCGAATAGTTGGAAAATAAGGTCGCCGGGTTTACGAGTCGGTGGCGTACTCAATTTTACTAACAGCCTACTTAATAAACGTCACGTAAATTATCCTTTTCCGGCCCGGAGGAAGATATCGGAATATTTCTGCTTTATTCCCTCGAAAATTCCTCGTTTCGTAGACATCCTCGAGTCTTTGATCCACTCGAACCGAACACGCGGTTCGCGGCGCCTGGAGATACAGCTCGCGGTCAAAAGCTCGGAATTCCTTGCGTTAAAAGGATAAAGTGGAATTTTAAAATTGGAAAAGAGAAAAAGAAAGAAAGGCCTTTGTATTTTTCGAGCATTCGCGTATCCGTGGAGGCAAAAATATATATAACTTCCGTGCGATATTACCGTTTCGATCTAATTTATTCGTGACCTCTAATAACCTAATCGAGGGAACGATTAGTCGGTAGATGAAAAGGTCTAAGCTGGAGCCACGGGCGGCTGTTTGATTGGTCAAATTTGTTCTTCCTAATTAGCGGTAACGAATGCGGAATTAGAGAGAATGAAATCATAATGCGAAATTAGCATCGGGCCCGGTCGTTATCGTTACGCGAATGTGAGGAGCGCGGCGCGGAGGCACGGGTACGTATTGCAGTGTAAACGTGACTTTCCACGCGGCGCGTCGCGTCGCGGCGGTGCGATGCGGCGTCAATAAGCGGTGCAGCTTCGATAGATATTCTTCGCTGATCTGCTCTATTTGCCGTTCCATTCGTACGCATGCTGGTACGTGCTAGCAATAGCAAAAACAACGCGACACGACGCGGCCGAGCGTGCTCGCGCGCTCGCGCGTGCCTCTCGTAATTTCTATTAATATTCGCGAATCGCGCGCACCGCGTTTGGAACTCGAGCACGCTTAGAAAATCGACGGTGAAAAAATATGCAGCGGATCTCGTGGCACGTTTTCTCGTTTCGAGGTTTTCTCTAGTATAAATAAGCCCGAGCCGGTGGCAGGATGCAACAGATGACGGAGGATACTCGAGTAGGTTAGATTTATTTATTCGTGGTGGCGTAGAACCGCGTTCGGTAACGGTACATCATTGTTTTGGCGTGGTCAGAAGCCGCGTTTTCAACGGCGAGCACGACGTAACCGCTGAAACCACTTTTATCCCTGTTTTAATACCGTTGCTCGCGCCGTACATTTTTTCTCTCCCTACGATTCGTACATCGGCGCATCCTTAAGCGAGCAAATTATCGACTTTCGAGGGTCCGACAGCATGCGTGCTGCAAATGATCGCCTCGTCTCGTCCCACTTTAGCCTCGAATGGTACGCGCCGCGTACCCGAGTCTCTGCTGTTAAGCAGACCCGCTGATAATCCGTCCTTTCGCACTGACACGTAAATAGACGCTTTTCATTCAGGCCCATTGACGAGCGATGTCTTCTTCGTTTCACCGTTCCGCGCGTATTCTTCCTCCTTTTAAACGAGCAGGGATTAATCTTTCGTAGAAATTCACGGTTAATTTCGCGGCATTCACCGTGCTAGCCTAGATATGGTAATATTCAGGACGAACGGGAACGAGACGCGCGTCCTTGTACCGACGACGTTTCGACACGGCCACGTGGGGGATGTTATAAACAGGAAACGATGCGGAACGCTTTAAATTGGCCGGCATTTGCGCGACACTGAATCTGCAAAGGGAAGGCTCTAGCTCTCTGGCCGTTTAATAAATCCTCCCGTTCTATTGATAAGTACCTACACAGTCCGAGCAGACGTGGCAGTAGTTTCACGCGCGTTCCTCGTGCTCTGCCGCAATCGATATCGTGCGCCACCCTTCGCCTTACGAATGCGGTTTCTACCACTTTGTTCTATAACTTACTCGGTCGCGTTCGATCTCGAGGACTCCGGAGATAGGCCCGGGCTCTCCGGCGAACAATACCGGAGCGTAGCCTCTAGCGCAGCCAGCGAGTGGCGCATTATTCCTGATCGAGATCAGCGTTTCGTTCTAGCTGCTCCGTACGAGGTGACCGCTAATTACGAGCGCAACGCCACGCTATGTAATACGCGCTAATTATTTTAACACCGTTACGTAATCGTTCACCGAACACCGTTTTCGATCAGCGTTTCCTGCCTTGCCGGCCGTTCGCGGAAGATCCCGGAGCGTGGCGAGAAAAAAGCGAAACTCGGGATAATCGCGATGGTAATTAAGACTGTAACTAGCAGAGTCGCCGAGGGAGTAAAAGAGTTCGTCTTCTCGTGCATCGTTTCGTCGTTTCGTCGTTTCTTCGTTTCTTCGTTCACCGATAATGTCAGTCGCAAGGTCGCAACGTTCGTGAATGTGCATTTTATTATTATCGACCTGTTGTGCATCTACGTCTATTTAGAAATTCGTTCCATAAGTTTCCATTCGCCGTGGTATATTCCACTGACTTATTTCCTCCTCGTACCTTGCCTATCCGTAACTCTCGTTTGTCCCGTTCGATGGACCCATCCGTTGGTGTCACAGCGACCATCGTCTGAGTCGCGACATCTCGTTTCCATACTAAATCTCCGCGCAACATCGTTTCGCCGTTGACTATTTCGATTTTTATGCCCGTTCGCGTGCCTCGCATCTAAACAGCTTGTTTATCCGCGGAACGATCTTCCCGATAGCCTCGATCTTCATCGATTTGCAAAATTTAACCGTGCATTTAGTTTTTTCCCCGACCTATTCTTCTCCTTTTTTCTTCTTTTTCTTCTAAATAGATTGCACGTTTTCGAAATACATTATCAGAGCGTCGCTTTCACCTATCGACCCGGCATACTTTTCGTTTCACGTCGGACACGTATCATATTTTATTCAAATATATTCGGCTCGGACTCAAGCACGGGCCGCTTTTTCACTCGCGAGGTCAGAATGTACGTAAAATTAATCTCCCTTCTTTCCTTGAAACGTCGTAAAGTCTTGCCATTTAAATGCGACATTTAAATCCACGCCCGTTGCATTTAAAAAACCCAAATAAATACGCTCAGGGTCAATAGTCCAGCTTCAAACACTATCGAAACGCGGATTACGTAATCGGTCGATTGTGTTATCGCGGTAATCATGCGGGTCTCTCTGTGGCGGTATCGCGAAGAGTCGCGCGCGCATGCGCGATTCGCGACTCGCATGTCCGATGTCGTCTCGTTCGCGGGCGAGCACGCATCCGGTTACCGGCCTGTCTCGCGAGATAAAGATGATCATCGATGGCGTTTCGACGGAAAGTCGAAAGAACCGCTATACTCCGGTGCATAGAAGAACGAGCCGGCCGGCCGGCCGTTCGCACGATTTATTACGGCTTAAATTGGCGCATGCGTCACACCGCGTACGTGACTAACCGGAACTTTCCTTGCACGGTAACGCACGTGGATCATGCGGTATGCGGCGGCGTGGATGCGATCTCTGGGTAGAGGCTGACGAGAAATCGCTGGAGAAAAGTTCGCCGGCTCTCGAGAAACCGCCGCTCCGCGATGCGAGCGTTTTCACGCGTCTCGGCTGTTAGCTTCGCGATCTCCATTATTTCCGTGTCATCGGTTCCAACGAGACGATCTCGAATCCAGAGAGAGATAGAGAGAGAGAGAGACACACACACGCGTGAAAGTCTGCGTTATCGTTGGAACGCGCGCGATTGTTTGCGCAGAGTGATTCAGAAGACGTTGGGAAATTCGCGCCGGTCTTAAACGGAGTTCCGGTTAATCGACGCTTTATCAGAGCTTGCACCAGCGTGGCCTGCACTGGGCACCGATCGACCGATTAGCGATTTAAAACGGTCACGTAGCCTGGCAGGTTTGACATGCCGATAGGGAACAGTCGAATTAATTCTGATCGTAGGAGTAGGAGATTACGAGCTGAACTCGGGACAGTATAGACCGGTTTAAATAATCATGGCGTCACGGTAAAAGAATATTTTTGGCAGAATCCTGGGCAACCGTTACGGTTCGCAAAATGCGCGCATCGCGCGTCACTGAAGCTAGCCGCGTTACGCAAGTTATATTTAGGGAAAGCTGAATAAGACTGGTGAATTAAACGCGTTAGCCTACGAACCGGAGGCACGTAATAATTATAATTGCAGCGTGGAGTAGCCAGGCCCGTTGTACGCGAGCGAACTTTTTCCCTCGCAACAGCGAGCCGATTCGCTACGGAATCGGTGTAAATATATCTGGCGCGATACGCGTTTCGTTAGAGCTGGCAATAGAAAATTTCTAGGAACCGTAAACCCGTCCAGATGCCGCGTGTGCGTGCGTGGCAGCAGCGGGGACCAGGACCCCGAGGACTCGTCAACTTTTACGTGCTTCCTGCGCGCGTTCTTGACGCATTGCTTGACTCAGTCGTTGGCACGGTGCCTGCTCAGTGTCGTCACACGACGGCCCAGGGCTCGACTGAAAAAAGAGGAGCCTCTGCATCCGCAGACGGAACGCAACCTTCGGTACCTTCTGCTGCATCCTCTGCCGCGCGCGTTGCCCGGCCAAACTGAAATTCCGCCGAGAACGTTCCGTCCTGAATTACCTCGATCGACTTTTTCCCGTCTCGGCCGAATCGGCGTTTCGTCTCCGTCGAAAATCGACGACCGTCCGATTCGTCGCGGAGGCTCGTGCTCGTCTCTCGAAAATCAACGGTTGTTTAAAAGTCTGCACGCTTCGCTGCGTCTATTCGACACGATCGCGTAAAAACGGCCAGGCCTCGGCGTACACCGGGGAGAAAAAGAAGGGGGAAAAAAAGGAGAGAAAATTGACAACGGTTCATCGATCTTGGCAAAAATTCAATTATCCACGCCCCTGTCTATTCGCGTCCACACGCAGGTACGTCCGTACGTGTGTACGTGTATATAGGACGGTGATAGATAGACTGGTGATAGATGCAGGACGCGCGAGGACGGAAGTGAAAGAAGTGGATGGGAGGAATCGGCGGTGGGCGAGGTAGTGGAGTAGGCGACGCTAAATAGCGTCCTCTTGGTGGCCCTTTGTACAGGGTCGCTGGTCGGCTGATCGGACGCCTGGCATCGCGACGGCCACGTCGGTTCGTTCACGAGGGTGGGGAAAGAATGGCGAAGGTGAAGGGGCGGGGTGGTGGTCCGCGAAGCGGTTACGGGGCGGAGGTGGCGGTGCGGTGGCGTCCGAAGGGGGGAACGTGGTGCATCGACTCGTGGAGGGAAGGGGGTTGATTCATCGTAGAGGCCGTACTCGGCTTCACGCAGTCGTAGAACGAATCTCGTTCATCGCGATCCTGGACGAGCGGGACGAGTCAGTTACGCGTCTTCCACGCGAAAGTCAAGGACGCGAGTCGACGCAATTCCCGCTCTCGCATTCTCCAGACACGCGAGACAATCGAGAAAGTAATCGTTTGTTGGTACGGCACGAGTTCGATGTTGCTTTTTGGCGGTTCCATACTCGCCACGCGACGCCTCGCCGACGTAAAGAGGAGACGCGAGTTCTCGATCTACGATACGCCTCTATCGGGGATAGATCGTTCGCAGGAATCGAACGATCGGAGGTTATCGCGGTATCGAATCGGTGACGCTTCGAGAGGGTTGTCGGTATTAATCGTTAGTTGGTTCCCGTCAAATCGATTATGGAAACGAAGAGTCGGTTGATCGTGGAGTTTCTATGACAATGTGTGCCTACACGTTACTCCAAGCATAATATGATTCATCCTTCACGTGCGAGTCAGCTAACTTTGATATTCGATTTGTCCCGATTACCTTTTTCGGTCAACCATTCGCTCCTCTCGAGATCTCCTCTTTTCGCTCGGCGAGGCCTCTCGACTCGTTAAAATCCACGTGTTCCGCTAAATTTTTAAACGATGTTTGGTGTGAAACAGTTCGACCAGGCTGGATCGTGAGTGCTCATAATGGTCATCGCGATGCTCGCCGACTACGGGCAGTCTGATTTAGGTACGTCATACGCAATGTCCCCATTCACCTCGTGCAAACGGATTACCGTTTCTTTTCTGCGCTAACTATTCTCTAACGAGACCCAGTTACCGAACGAAAAATCGCACGAGCACTCGTGCTCGTCTCGTATGTGATGCAATTATGTCCCGAGATGGCCGCGGAACAGCGAAGGTACGATTAATGCAAGCAAAGAGGCAAACAAACGTTACCTTTCACGTTCTACGAACGTTTATTACAGGGTAACTCTGTAATGGCTCTATCGATCGTTCGCTAGTTTTTGCAATTTCTCTGTCTTCGTGTTCGCGATGCACACACGCGTTCTTGCTTGCACCCCGGAAAATTACCGGCCGTAACGCAAAGTTCGCGAAAGCACGTGCCTCTGAACGATCGATGGTTTCGCAGAATTCGATCGTTACGCTGCGCTAAGCTCGATCGTTCGCTTAAAAATGGAAGAAGAAAATGGGACGATTCGACGACCGTTATCGCCTGATCCGTGCAGGTTTTTGCGCGAACGTCGACTGAGAAGTTGCCACCTCGAAATTCGTCGCGGCAAATTTGCAATTCCGCAACGTTCAACCGGTCCTACGGATTATGCCGTTAAATTGCACAGAACGGGGCAACGGTATAGCAAACGAGCGCGTGTTTCTTCGTTTAATTCACGGCGATGGTAAAAATTCCACGAACCGTGTTTAGCGCGTCGAATGGAGCGCGACACCGAGGCGAAATTATCACGAGGCGCGGATCATACCCGGCCGCAGAGTATGTCTGGGCATTCTGGCTGTCAATTCGCGATTTCGCGAACGAAATTCTTCCTTCGTTGCCCGGAGAACTGGTTCCGTTTGGAACAAAGGCCAGATATCCGTACGCGGTTGCCCCCTCGATATTATCGGGCTTTTTAAGGCGAGGCCAAGGCGAGTGATCCTTTGTCGCGTTTCGATGCGGCTCCGAGACACGGCTTCCGCGACTTTCTCGAATCGGAAACGTCCTTGGTCGATTGACGCGAGAGATCTCGTAGGAAGCACGAAGAAGTTCGATAAAAGAGACCATGGTTACGAACGACGAAGTAAATTCGAGTCTGAATCATCGCGGTATGACCGCCAAACGAACCTTTCCGCGTTTCGTGCATCAACGAGGTCTTGCGAGATAGATGAATCGGTGTAGCCCCTGGCTCATTGCCCTATGGCCACAACCACGACGACCCACGAATAACTCTTAATCCACCCGACGATTGGTCAAAGACGACGCACGTGCCCTGCTCGACGGTTGACGCATGCTGGCGTAAGCCGTGCTCATAAACCGTGGCCTAGGTCAATAACAGGAACCGTATTGTACGCATTAAAAAGCGCGCTTTTCTTCCCTCGTTCTCGTCCCGTGTACACATAAGCGCTTCTCGTTTGCACAGCGACGAGGCACGTTCTGAAATCACGCGTTTGTACGCGCCCGCACGATCGGTCGTGTATCGTTGCGTTTGTTCAGCATTGTTCTAGCAGCTATTCATGGTAACGCAGCTGGCGCCTTGCTGTCCTCGCCGCGCCGGGAAAGTGAAGATTTTGGCACCAGGGAAGATAGACCCTGAATTTCTGTTTGCCCTCCATTCACGTCCCGAAGGTGTCAAAAAGCCTTCTCGAGCCGGCGGTACCATTCCCGCCGCGTACCGCGATGTTTGACTGGCGAAGACAAATATTTGCCCGGTGGTGACTGTCACGGTTCGTGGTACCTCTATCTCGAGCTACGTAAAATTTGATAAGTGTCGCTCGCAACCGGACGCGCGTAAGCGCACGTAGCAGCACGATTTACAGGGAAAGA
>NW_016908244.1:253264-302795 GCF_001483705.2 Eufriesea mexicana | reverse complement strand
AAAGAGCCATTCTGCGCGTGCATTGTCGCGCCGCGATTCACGAGGCATTGTTCCCCGCGCTTTTCAGGCCAGGCCAGAAAAGTGCAGCTGCCTTTTCCCTTTGTACGCGCCGTTCTCCCTGCCAGACCAGATTCCGCGAGATCGTAGATTACGCGGGTACGAAACGCTTGGGAAAGAGGGACCGTAAATGTCTCCGGCTCGTTCGTCCATCGCTAAATCACCCATCTTCGATCTCCCGTCCGAGTTATCTTCCCCGCGTCGCGTTCCTCCACCAGCGCGGACCCCTTTCGGCGCGTGGATTTACCTCATCGAGGTAAATTCGACCCGTTGCATCGGCAGAAGCATCGACGTGATCGGCGATCGGGTGAAAGGTCGCCGAGAAGCACGGTTTCTCTTTCCAAATTGCAGCTGCCACCGGCACTGTTGCGTCACTGTCGCTTTCTGCATCGGTGAACTCGGAATGCAATAATTACCCCTCCCTCTCTATTTCTTTCTCTTTCTCTTTCTCCGGGATTGCCTCGCGAGGTCACTGTATCTTCGTTACGGGCCAGAATTAATCAGGCGGCCATTGAAACGCGATCGATGCACCGCGAGCCCCCTCCGCCGTGGCTCGAGCATCGTCCCCCGAAAGTCGCCGGATTAATCGGGCGTCCCACGATTGTCACCTGTCCGTTACTCTAATTGCATTTGCATAACTGGCAGCGGGCCGAAACGCGGAAACGATCCGCGTGGCAACGCGACTCGCTCACACGAGGCCGCGCCGGAAGATTATTATTCGGTAGTTTGTAATGCATGCCTGTTCCGCGGCATAATCAGTGGCTCCGTGGCGCGTAATTGAATATCAGAAGCGCGTATCATGAGTCGCGTGTGTGGCGTTAAACGATTCTTTGCAATGGTAACGAGCCCGTGCGAATAACGCTACTCGCGGTATTGTACGATTGTTGTTTAATTATCGAGTCGTTATACTTGCGTACCTCGTCTTTCCATGGAATTTCTAATGGGAATTAGAACGCGGCAGACGATTAGAACGACTCCAATTAGATCGATCCGCGTCTGTTCATCGCTGCGACAAATAACACGCGTTTCGCGTATCCCGGCTAAAACGAAGCAAAGCATAGTCACTTCTCGATCACGTGTATCCACTAACCACGTGTTCCGACGGTATTGATAGAACGTTTAGCAAAAGCCTGCAAACAATTACCTCGGTTTGCGCGTCAATTCCGAGGCGGGTGTAAAACTACATCCAATTACACCGAGCTAAGCCGAACTAAGCGCTCGCGTTCGACGCAACGAAATTCCATCGGATCCGTTCTCCCCGGCTCCTCTTAATGGCCCTCCAATCGCGGAGTTGATCGATGGAGGAAAATTTCGAACGGTCTGTAGCCGCGTTCGACGCGTTTTCGATAGTAAATCGATTTTACGAAGCCCGATTTTAATCGCGGTTCGTTGCGTGGCTGGTCACCACTCGCGTTGCACGCTTCACCTATTCGCACAGCTATTTGCGTGGAACGCGCAACAAATTGCTGCGCCTCTCTCGTTAGGAGTCGGCTAATTCGCCGCGAGTGCCCGCTCGTTTGCGCGTGTATTTTTGCGTTACATCATCCCTCGTTCGTGCCGCTGCTGTACGCCTTCGTGATCCGTGACAAGACGTAACGAGCACGAGACGCTTCGTGTTGCCACGAGTTTCGGTGCCCGGATAGTCTGTGCTTCGTCTTCTCTTCGTACCGTGCAGGGTACACAACCGTTAAGAATAATTCACCAGCTCCGTATGGATATCGGTCTCGGAAACCGAACAGATCGAGCTGTTGCGTACATTTGTCCGAAGGGGGTACTCGGTGCGCATCGTGGAAGCCGAACCGCGAATCGGCACACCACGGTGATTCTTATGATTGCTCGATTGCCATGTAAGGATCGATTCGAGACGAGCGAGGATTCGCTTGGATCGTCGGATTCGAGGAAAGGCGTAAACGCAGTCGTCAAATCGGTAATGTGTATCGCGTTAGGCGGGTTGAGCGTTTCCGCGAACGTCTTCTGGTAGAAATCGCGGTCACTATCGCGCTAGGGTTACCGGTTAGCCTCGTCTGCGCGATGTGTATGATAGAAAGTTCCGCCTGGTATTATTAATTGGCGTTATCGAGCCTGTTTTCGTGCGTTTTCTAATAGGTTGGTCGTGGCTTTCTAGGCTCCGGGTGAGGAACGGTTAATCTTTATCAAGCGTGATCGTCCGTGGTGATGTTCCGCGATACGGCTGTTGGTTCGATTAGCCGAGTAGTCGGAGTTGTTTATTAAGTCGCTCGTAGTAATCTCTTATTAGCTCTCTGTCTCGATCGTTGCACGTGTTAATTCGTTCGTGTCTCGTCGATTTCAGGTAAGCACACGATGAGACGATTGCCGCGGCCGCCGAGCTGAAATTGGTAGCCCTGCGTGCGGCGGGTTTAATACTCGGTTCGCGAACACAGAGCGCGTCTTTTTCGCATCGGATCGAGCCACGAGTTACGGTAATCCGTATCGGTTGTTGCCTCCATTCTATTCCCGCAACGCGAGATCCAGTTGGCGAGGCTCGCTAATTAAAGTTTCATCCTGGCTGCCAGTTTTTGTGTTTGTTTATACGAGGGCTCACGCTGCGTGAAGAAAATTAATGTAATTATCGCGGCGTATAGCAGCTTAAGCGATCCGGTGATCGGACGGGCCCGGGATTCTTGCGAAACGCAACCGATGATTCGACGATAAGAAAAGTTCTAATCCTCGGTACGGTCGCCGGAATTATACCTGTATTTTACTCGCGTCTCTCAGCGACTCGCGGGACGTTTACATCCGTTACGGATTGATCGCGATGAAAAGCGGGCCGCTTTCGAGCTTTCTTCTTTTTCCTCTCCGCGACAAGCGTCTCTTTGATCGTTAATACCGCGCGCAATTAGCGCGACGATTAACGCGTCTATCGCGTCGTTTCGCGATAGAACTAGTCCCGAGGATTTCAGCGGCTCGCGATGATACGCCGCGAGATCCAGAGATACCTCGTTCCCATGCCGTGGACATTTCGCGAAGATTAATTCCGTGCCGACCGAGATAGAGCTAGATCGAAGCCGATAGGAGCGCAGGAGGGTTAACGAACGCGATTCGCAGGCATCTCGTTGCGGTTTTTCGAGGTTGAAGGATAGGCGTGTGCAGCTAGGAAACGCGGACGCGTGACAGTCGCGCGCGGCTCGTGGTAGAAGGCTTAATTCCCGGGAATGTTTCTCACGATAGGAGGTGGGTCACCGAAGGTGTGCGTTCCTATCGATGATCGCGGAATCCATGTTGGGGAAAACGGTACCGTACGGCATCTTATCTCGGCTGCTAATTTCGCGCGGTTATATTTCAGCAGCTCCCACGTTACCGGCTGTTAATCCTAGCTTGCTCGCATCTCCGCATCGATCGTCTAAACGCTGAAAACTCTCCGCGGCTACCTTTTCGTTCATCCAACCGCCGCACCCGAAGTTGAGTTACGAGGAATGAAAATTAACAAATACCAGTGTCAGCTCGAGATCGTATCTTAATCAATTTATCCGACTGAATAGCTACGAACGTAATTTACTCGTAAATCAGAGTTATCGGGAGGCTTGAAATATCTTGGAAAAGTCATAAACGATTCACGTGCCACGACTTCTAAAACGGAACCGAGTCATTTTCACGCGCGCTATTACGTGGTTCGCTTTTTCGACGATTCCACGAGGAAGTAGGTTTCGCGGAAAGATTTACGAGCGTGGAAAACACGAGCGCGTTTGTCGCGAGCGTCTCCCGCACGGGATCCTAGGAACGGGTAATAGTCGTATGTAGAACGATCTTGTTAAAACGTGTCCGCGAAACACGCGCGAGTTACACGGGCCGAGGAGCCGTATTACGAAGCGCAGCAAGCCGTTTCGGCAACTCGTTAGTAGCCGTGAATAAAAGAACTTTAATTTATTTCCATTATTTCCATGTTGAGCGAGTTAGAATTCACCGTGACGCGTTCACCGTGTACGCGCGAGTGGAAACAGACGCGCGAAAGAAAAGGGAGGTCAATCGCCGATGGAATTCTTCAATTTCGTGGTAGAGAGGTATTAAACTTCCCGCGGAAACGATGAGCTTCCTTGAGCGTGTCCGACTAATTTCTGAATCGCACTCCGCTCCACGATAAGGGGCTCGTTAAATTCCTTTTAATTGCTTGCCAAGCTCGAGGCCGGAATGGCTTTTGGGCTTTTCTCTCTCTCTCTCTCTCTCTCTCTCTCTCTCTCTTTCTCTTTCTCTTTCTCTTTCTTTCCTTCCGGCGACCGACGTCTGAGCTTTTAGCCTCGTGGGGACGCAACTTTTGGAACAGGATACGTTATTGTCTGTCTGCACGGCTTAATTAGCATTGCCACGGACGTTTCTTCTCTTCTGCCAGTTCCCGAGGCATATTTTCATTTAATCACACGTTGCCAATAATCGTAGGCACGCCGAGAATTAATTACAGTGTCTCCGATAGGGCAGATTACCGGTCCGGCGACGTGTTCGACTTACGACTCGCTTTTTCAGATCGCCATTTCCGATAGGCCGTCGATTATTATTCTAATTAACCTACGATAAGTAGAAACGACGCGTAAACGATGTCGCGGCTTTTTCATCCTTCCGCTTTACATCCCAATTGTGTACATCCGAAGGTAATCGCTGGAAACACACCGTTTTATCCGTTCGTTGCCTCTTTTTCGTGCTCCGTTCACGATCCCGACATTTTTACCTGTTCGGTAGCTTGTCACGTGTCAGATAGAGAGATAAAGGCTCGTATCGCACCGACGCTTAAAAATCTGATCGACGCGCAGAGGCGAAGGATCGATATCGTCGGATCTCGTTTAGGCGTACGAACGGTAAACGCGTTTCCACGAATTCGCGATTGGTTCGCCGATATAATCGTTTAAGCGGTTAAACGTTTGCTCGGGACAATGAGACCCCGGATTCTCTAATCGCCGTTCGAGACTTCGAAACCACCCACGTGTACAGGAACTTGCCTCTAGGCTTTCTCCTCGATAGACCCTTGTGCAATCGTCATTGCGGATCAAACGCTGACAAACGAGGAAATCTCTGAGAACGCTTCCCGAGATGGCCGAGGCTGGCTCGACGCGGGTCGTTCACCTTCTTCCACTTCCATTGTGCACCGCGAAATTACTTATTCGGTAACGCAGATGGAATACGATTAAATTGCATCTGAAACTGCACCGTATGCTAAATCCGCTCGCGAACGGTTTGACCGATGGTTTCGTCGCGGGGGCCCACGAAACCACAGGGAGTCGCTGGTTCGTGGAGGACGCGGTTTTAGTTTTTCTTCGTACGTCTGAGAAAGCAGAGGGTCGTCGTTTATCGAGAAGACGCGAGAACCGTGTCAGGGGAGCCGGGGTTCGTGACGATCGGCGTGTCGGAGGCTTTTTCACGCGTCGACCAGGACGAATCCATCAGGCGTCCATCGACGTTCACGTTCGGTCGAAGACGCGAGGAAAGGCAGGATGGACGACCTCGCCCACGTTCCATTACTCGATTACATAAACCTGACAGACACAGAGCTCCGTAGAACGCCTGGAACGAGCGAGTTACCCAGCCGGCCAACGCGGCGACGTGTGGAGGCCAACGATGTTAAATGCAAAGGCCTACTTAACGTCACTTTAGTCAGTTGGGTGTGACTGCCTCCGCCATCGCCGCGATCTTTCAACCTATATACTTCGATGTTAATGAGCGACGTGCTAATTTTCATCTCATTTGATACTGTCCTATGACGTCTCACCTTTTTCCCTCTTTTACGTACATCACGTTATCGTGACGCTATCTCTCGTCCGATCACTGTCGTTTTACTTTCCTCTTTTTCTCCGTCATCTTGCGTCGCGATTCCGATGTTCCTAGTATACCGTTGGCAGTGTCGAGAAGAGTTAGTTCTGGAACGCCAGGCAGGGACGTCTTTTGCGCGGAAACGCGACGAAGGGAGCCGATCCATCTATTTTACCGATGATGTTCATCGTCGGAATACTAGGTACGATCGAGGAAAATTGCCCGACAGTCCAGTGTTTCTTGCGTTCGGTCGATTTAGTCGGTGATGAAATTGGCTCATTATCTTCTTGTCCGCGTTCCTCGCGCTTTGCTATGCCGGGGTACTATAGCGTGCCGCGGCAAATCGCTCACCGTTGTTGCATATCGCGGCATCGTTAATCATTCGGACACTTGGCGGGCTCGCGTGCGATATTAGGGGGAAAGTAGGATCGTAGGTACATACGGTGGAAGAGGGAAAAATATCAGGATCGCGGCAAACGACGCGATAGAGTGTCTTTGGCGAACGACAGCAGCGTTAATTACTCGTCCGGATTCAATTCCCTTTCGACTCGTTTGTCCAGTTTATGGGTGGTCTTCCGTGAGTTAGACACGAAGCTCCGTGTATCGTATCGCGAGAGTAACTCGACTCTCCTCGGCCACTTGTTCGATACTCGTAAAAACCCGACGCGAGTCTCGTCGTTCGCTCCTTTCAGGGAACGAAACTTCCTCCGCGGAACTCGCCGATGGCCTCTTCGTTCCTTCGGGTCGCGCGTTACATCCGCGGAGGAAAGATCGGTGACATAATCGGGGGTTAAAACGTTACACTCGGAAACGTATCGTTCGTTACGTAACCACCGGTTAGTAAAGATGCCTCGAAGTAATCGAGAATTTCTTTCCTCCGTTTGTTCCGATTATGAGTCACGCTTATCTCACTGTTTACGTTTAATGAAAATATCACCTATCGGCAAAGTGTTTTTCTCAACGACATATGGTCGCTCTCGATAACGTATCGACGTTGGTACGCAGTCTTTCGAGAAAGTCACGTTTCGTTCCTCGGGGATACGTAATCGAATGATCGAACCTCTTAAAAGTACCTGGTGACCCTGAAAACGAAATGCAACTGGGCAAGTGTCGCACTCGACCACGGGTCAGAGGATGTAAACTAGGCCTGCGAGCCTGTGAGTTACATCAAATTTCATCTGTATCAGCATTTTTCGAACACCCACCTTTGAGGACACCCGACGTCTTTGGATGGTTTCGCGTACTAGCGAATATATCGCGCACCTGTCGTGCATAATCGATAAATACGGAATCTCTCGATAACACGACTCGATGGTTAGATTACGGAAGACTAGGGTCGTAACGACTGGATCAATGACGAGCAACGAAGCGTTGTCTGTATCGGCGAACGGCCGGTTCGTTCTTCCGAAACACCGTGTAATTGCCAGGAATTATTGCACGGAATTGGAATATTTCATTGGGTATGTACAACGTGGAAGCACGAGTCGCGTAAACGCGTGGCTCTAATTAAAATTGCGGCCGCGGGCCGGAAGAGGCGGCTGCGGTGTCGGAGTCGCGTATTTAAAAGCAATTACAATGCACGCGGCGGTGGGAAAAGTGGCAGGCTAAAGAGTTACGAGGCAGTAAATCAAAAATCAATACGAAAGCGTGGTTTTTAATCGGTCGATGTAATTAGAAACGATTGTTCGATGAATCGCTAACGAGGATCACACGTGGCAGAGCGAACGGCGGGGCATATTATCGTTACGCAAATGCTGATGCAAGAAACGACGACGGCGTGGAACAAAGGCGGTGAAAAGACAATGATGAGACTGCGACCGCGGCGATGACGCGTACGTGATAAAATGTCCCGACTTACATAAGCGCGGAAATCGTGCATTATACTTACGTGGCGAGCCGAACAGACGCGAAGCAGGTAAAGGCTCTGCGTCTGTCCGTCCGGTTCACCTTTGCTAGGACGGTCGGTGCTCTTCAAGGTCGAGGTGAAGGCCTCTCGTAACCCGTCGTCTCGGCACTCGGTCTAGGTCGTCGGACCGGATGGACGAACCGCGTTTTCACCGCGTTGTTTCCCTCGGAATGCCATTCCTCGCCTCTCTTTCTAGGCACTGCTAACCTTCCTCGCGTAACTCCACTTCGATTATCCTTTTTAGCCACGGCGCAGCCTAGTTTCTTCGAAACCGCGCTTATCGAGAGATCGGTATTCCGAAATCGCTGTTTCGACGTCGCTCAGATACTCGATTTCGCAACGCCAATGCCGGATCTACTTTTCTTTCCAGTTGAAATTTCACCGATCCGATTTACGACCCGATCGTAAGCGTTCGGTACTAGGTTCGCTTGTTTTGTCCCTGTTCGCTTTTTCTTCATCCCGCCCGATCGGTCGATAAATCCCTTTGTTACGATTCCCCAGCCACTCGATCTGGGAGTTTCTGTCGCGTACCACCTGACGTGTTCCAGTCTTTTCTTACCGGTGTACCGTTGGCACGTCGATGGTAACGAATATCCATAGTTCGCAATAGTGATCGTCGCCGCATTACGTCGCATCCAGTGGTTCGAAATTTCTGTCTTCAACTCATTCGCCTATAATATTGTGGGAGACTCCTGGTAAGGAAATCGGGATAAACACGAGCGTGATGGACGAGAGGCGTAGCTCAAGGCGAGGCCGAACGTAAACAAAACACAGGTCAGGCTCGTCGAGAACTTTCGTTCGAGTCTTCCTGTCTCAGTTGTGTGTTATTCTTCGCCACGTTAGGACGATATGGCTCGACGTGCGACCGACCTTCCTGCTGGCCTCGCCTCACCGGAACTTCCAGAATTTTCGACCGAGAGTTTGGTTAGTAATATTTGTTTTACGTTCTTGCAATTTTATCACTCTTCCGTGACAAATTTTGGGCGGGTGATGGAGTGGTCCGTGACTAATAGTGGAGGGATCGGTATGAAGGTTCTCGTTGGACACGGAGAACGTACCTGCGCATTTGTTTCGTCAAGGAAACTAAGAATTCACGTACCTAGAAAAATAGTAATTTAGACATGTTTCTACAACGTTTACCATTATCTTAGTAGTTCTTTATTCCTCGTCGCGTTCACGCGAAATGACTCAACGTGTGACCGACTCTGTTCTTGATTATGGCACGCGCCATCGGGATTTAAATCACAGGGCAAGGGGTAACTCGTCCCGCGAAACACTTTGGAGGCGAGGGTGCTTGGACGCTGCTCGAAACGAGTTTTATCTGGAAACGGTCGCGTTTCACTGGTGCCGGAGGTTGAACGTGATTAAAGGTTGAAAGCGTTTTCTCGAGGGATCGCGGAATTACGTATTAAACGTTTACCCGTGTTTAACGGGACGAGTTTCTCGTTGCTGATCCCATTACGACGGAATCGTGAAGCATTAATCTTCCTCTTATCGTTAATTTACCTTGTGTCAGCTTCTACCGCGGCGTGTATCGTGTTCTTCGAGCAGTGTTTGTTCGACGGATCGGAGCGTCTTCTTGTTCCTAACCCCGTCGTACACATGGTATCCTGGCCGTGCTATTCCAGTCGATTCCTCGTTTGCGAGAAACTGCAGCGGCAGACGATCCGTCGGTGGTGAAATTTATGCTTGGGCTGGTGGACGTGCAACGGGTGAGTGGCACGGACGCGGGTATCGAATTATGTATATCGCGTGTCGTAAAGAAGGAAAATTCCCTTATAGTAGAGTGCAACATAGCGAGGCTATACACCGGCGCGAGTACGCAGAAAAATCTCGGATGGCGAATATAGCCGTGGCAAAAATTCCTCTCGCGAGGCTGGAAATAATCGCGACGCGTAGCCAGAAATCCGTAACCCTGGCGCGCGAGGATGATTGGGGTGATCAACATAGCGTTTTTCCGTGGCAAGGATGTCCGGTCGGCTAATCCAATTCCGTTTTCCCAGCCAGCATCGTCATCGGCTCGGTCGATTCTTTTTCTTCTCGCGTCCGCCTTCACGGCTCGCCGGCGACGTTCTCCGTTCGTTCCACCCGACGAAAAAGTTTCCCGTGCTTTCCAACGGGCGCAACCGCGGTTAAAAATAAGCTCTCGGTATTTAAAGGACGGGAAATCCGATAATCGTGGTCGTTCGACATTCCTGAGTGTCGAGATAGAATTGGTATCGAACCCGCGGCGGAATTCGCGGCTCGACGGGCAACAAGCGGCCGCCTCGTAGCTCGACCTTTTCAAATCGCATTTCCACGAATAATAAATGGTTATCGCCACTATCGGGTAGCATTAAGGGATTATGAAACGCGGCATTAAGCTATGCATCGATATATCAGCCGCAGAGAAAGCTAGACACTTTTTCGCGTCGACGAGTCGCGCCGTCGTCTCGCGCGCGGCTCGGCTTTAATTTATCCTGAAAATAGTCGACGACCGATCTATCCGCGTCTCGTTCCGCGGATCGCGCGCGCCGCGTAGGGGTGCTCGATCGCGTTTGATCGAGAGGGTTGCGTGCGAGCGCGTTGCAGCCGTGCCGAGCGTCCCGGAACCGTTTATCGAAATTTATATATATCGCGAATCAACGTTTTTCTCGCCTCCTCCGCGAACAATGTATTCCCGTCCGGCTGATGAAAACCGGTTGCTCGCGTCCGGCCGCTACTAGATCACTGTCGAGTATTAAAGCTATTCTCGAGATTACGAACAATTTAAGCGCGGCGTGTTTGTCTTTGTACTTTCACTTCGGCTCTTTACCGTTACCTGTCGTGTAAAAATCCGAGGAATCGATTCGTCGCGGTGTTGCACGCGTGCACGTACCGATCCCAACGATTTTCCATCGTTTCGATCGTAACTCCTGCCTGATCTAGGTTCTCGTACGGGACTAATCGCGAATGGGACATAGGTAAAGTATATCGGCTAACGAAACGGGTCAATTAATGGATCTGCTAACGCATCGGACCCGTTGGCAATTACAGCGTAGCTTGACGATTAAATATAGCTTTGGTTTCATAATGAACTGGTTGAATCGAGTTACCCCGATAATCGGGGCAGACGTTGAAATCGTGCTCGCGCGAATCCGATTCCATCGATCGGCACGATTTTCATCCTAACGACTCGCGCGTAACCGCGTTCCTTTCGTTGGATCCTCGATGGGGGAAGCTCGTTGGATTTCACGCGGTTGCGACGATCCCTCTTCATCGATCGTCACGTAATCCTCGATTGTCTTCGAAGCCGATTATCGAGATACCATCGCGTTTCCGTTCACCCGAGAGCGTTGCCTCGCGTTCTAAGAACAGGCGTTCGTTCCTTTCGCGAAAACGTATTTCCGTTTACGCGACTCGCCTTGAACTTGTCCTCGTTACGAGGAAACCTTGAGGCGCCACGAGAGATAGAGAGAGAGAGAGAGAGAGAGAGCGAGAGAGACTCGGCGGCGTAAAATCCGCGTCGGAAGGTGGAAAACGAACGGAACTCTTGGGCGAGAAAGGATCCGGATGAAATCGAGATCCATGCTCTATCGCGGATCAGCTTTCGCGGCTTCATTCTTCTTCGATCGTTATGCGAGAGCACTGAGAATAGCTCGGTTTATCTAACCGGACTGCGGGATGCTTCTCTTTTAGACCTCTATGACCGAATCGAAACGGAATGTGCCTAGGTAGGTGCGCGGCTCGAGCGAATAGAGAAACAATAAACTCCGCATGATTAATAGAATCGCTGGGTTTATCGTGTTACGAATCGCTGGCTCGCCGAATCGATGAACTTTGCGAAACTGAAAGTAGCAATTTTCATTTATTTCGCTATCGATCCAGAGTTTACATTTACTTACCGTTTCCTCGGTGTGGTATTTAAAAGAGATTCGGAAAGTGGAATCTCGATAGCCGTTCGTCGAGTGGATGTCGAAATCGGTGAAATCGGTAAGGATATGCCAAGGTCGTGAAAGATCTACGAAAAACATCGATTTCACCGGAGAAGTGGAATTATTCACGTACGACTCGTCCTTGACGCCTTCACCTGTCTCTTCGGCGGCCCTCTATCCCCGGTTCAACGTACTTTCCAAGACGAATCCGCTCGTCGACGTGGCGATACGGTGAAATTCCTCGTTCGAAAATCCGATTTATCATCGATGAAATGACGCCGTTTCGCCTGCAAATTATCGTCCGCGTGGCAACGACGAAGCGCGTTTCGCGGCTAATTTTTTCCCAGACGACGAGCGGCGGTCGTCGAAAGGAATGTAGTCGGTGGGTCAGGTTCTGGAAAGCCCAGACGCGAAAATAGCCGACACGCGGCGAATCGCGTTGCTTTCCACCGGCTCCGCTCCGCGTCGTCTCCGTGGGTCTTCCAGACTCCGGTCGACGATCGAGAATCACACCGAGAATCCAACGAGCTACCGAGATAACCGCCTCGATTCGAGCGTAATTCCTCGTGTGTCGTCCCGCAACGGCTTGGCTGGTCGTTCTCGAGGTGCAGGCGCAAGAAAGCCAGCCGTTTCTTTCAGCCGACAATTCGAGGTAATCGGCTGCGCTTACGCTAATAATATAATGAGGCCGTTTTAGGTGCGGCCTCTAGTGTCCTGGATTATCCAACGAACGGACGAGTAGCGCGCGATCAATTAGCGTTTTTACGTCGGCCGATTAATATCGATTGTCCTCGTTTTTCGACGAGTCTCGCGATAGATGCTCGAATATGGAATAATACGAAAATTACGAGGTTATCTGGCGTGTGCGCGGCTCGATGCACGCGCGGCACAGTGGGAGTAGCTCCGTTTAAACGCGAGTAGAAACCGGGAATCGGCTGGATCGTAACGAGGATCTTTCGGCGATGTCGTTTATCGATGAAACCCGCGTGGATTCGCAGTCACGGCGAGTTTAAACTAGATCGCAATCGACGCGAAATAAGACGAGAAATGCCGTGAACGGGGGATAAATCATGGTAAATGACCGTGATCGGAGGCAAGACTTTATCGTGACACCGGGTAGCGGGATCGGAAAAACGCTCGGACCGGTAGCCGGCTTGTAACGCGGCGTAACAGTAATGACGATTTACGAAGGATAATTACCTCGTCAAACGACTTCCACGATGAAGTGCGCGCGTTCTCCACGCGATCGACACGCAAACTCTTATTGTTCGTCACGGTACTCTCTCCGTAGATAGAGCCGCGCAGCGTTTCGTTGCTCTGTTTTCTCTTTTCTCCCGCTCGGGCATGGCGAGGGAAGTATTTTTAAGAGGGACGATCGGAACGGAACAAGAGCAGATCGGGCCGCGTTCCACGCCGCGGCTAGCCGAGATATTAGCGGCGCGTTGCGCGCGAGAGCACGCGCGAGAGCACGCGCGAGCTTATATTATAGATGGTAACACGCGTTGCCATCTGCGAGTGTACTCTTTATCCGCGAGTTCCGCGTGTTTTCGTGCATGACAACCGGCTCGTTCCGCGCATGAGATATCGGAGAATCAGGGCCGTGCACGCGCGTGCAAACGCCGATGCAACTCCACTTTGTTGTAGTTTACGTTCACGTGGAATGCCGTGGTTCCACGTCGAAACTATGCGCCAACCGTGGTATATTTAGCCTCGGTGAACGATCCTCCCGGAATTTTGTTAGATAGCCGGCTTTCCACGTCGCGAGACTTCCCTGTCACCGAATCGAACCCACACCCGCGCGCGTGCACCCCTGTCCCGATGCATATACGTCCCGTATTCCGCTTCCTCGCTTTTTCTTCCCGATCTCGTCTTACGTTACGTCACGTTGCGTTGCGTTAGTTTCAACCAACCCGGGGTACTTCACCTCTACGTGCCGTGTACCTTTTTCCCCCTCTTTTTTCCCCCTTTCGCGTGGAAGCGCCATGGAAATAGAAACGCGATCCCCGTAATTGACGCCAGACCTCTTAACTCGATTAGTCGTCCTCCGTCAGTTTTTCCCCCCGTTCCTGCGGCACAGGTATTCCTAGAATTCTTTCGCTCGAACTCTCCGGAGAAGCCAACTCGTGTCCGCACCGCGTACACGCGCGTTTCACCGTTGATTTGCTTCTCCTTCCCCGATTGCCTTATCGACGCTTCGTAGGAATGCATCCACCTTGCCGTTCTCCCACGAGAGAACGCTTTCCCCGCGCCGGATCCTTTTTTTAGACCGCTACCAACGCGAAGTTCCCGATGGAGACGCGCCGACGAACGGCACCCCGACGGGATCCAACGAGGAGCAAAGGGACAGCGTTTCTCTCGGAGGATATCGACGCAGCACGGAGTCGAAGAAAGGGACACGCGTTCGGGGATTTTGGCATGGGGATAATTACGGCCGGGTCCAGCAGGTGCAATAAATTAAGCGGACCCAGGGGCCACGTCCGCGTACCCGTGGAATTCACCGGGGCACCGCGCCTTCTGCTTTATTTATTTTCACCGGTCCTGGCCTCCTGGTCCACCGTAAACCCGTAATTTGCTCGTTTAATCCGCCGCTGCGACGATGCCTGCGCTCGCAGAAGCTTCTTCCGCTCCGCGACCAACAACGCGTACGCGATTACCGTTCGATCGCCCTTGTACGACCGCAGCTTTTTCCCTAGACCACGGTCGTTCGCGGTCCCGTCTGACGCGCGTGGGTGTATCGAGATCGACGACGCTGGGGCGAGGAAATTTACCGCGATATATCGCCTTCTGAAAGCCCGATAGACGTCCCTTCTCGTATCGAACGAGCTGTAAGTAACGAGAGTGCTCGAGTAACCGCGTAAGTACGAGGTAAATGCAATTCCGGCCAGTGCGGATTGTACACCGACCAACGAGTGTCGAAAGAGACTCGCATTGTTCGAAACGTGTCGCAATCTTGTTTCGCGAGTTCGCGAAGCATTTCGATGTTATCGAACGAACGATACCGCATACAGCAGGAAGCCTCGCCGAAAGGCAAACAAAATCGTATCGCGAAATCCATGTTTTCCGCTTGTCGAACCCCGAATTTGCATCCGCGACACCTGCCACGACTCGTGGAACCGGGTTCCTTCTCGCGCATGGAGCTCCTTTTGCACGGGCAATCTGACCTAGAGACCTGATCCAGAGCACGAGCAACGTTGAGAATCGATAAATTAAGGAATACAACCTCGAGTCGTCTTTGTGACTCGCGTAATCGATAACCGAGGGTGGAGGTTGACGCGTTAGGGGTTGATGAGAGTGAATCAGCAGTGTAGGACTCTGAAAGGACACTGGTGCGTTTACCTCGTGTTGCGTCCGTTCGGGACAGTCTGTCAGACGCGATCGCGTGCTTTTTGGGTGTCTAGCTTCGCTTTCGTCTCTAGTTTTTGCGTCTCATCCCTTCAACCCTCGATGTTTGCCTGGACGATGCCACTTTATTCGTGGTAGAGCGTCCCGCGTTCGATAGCGAAGAAACGAGGGGAACACCTTGCGACCTCGACGTCCTCCTTCCCAGGCTGCATTCTCGGTCCGCCTTTTATCGGCGAACCAACGTTACTTCGCGTCGCGTTAAATTACGGTCCCGCTTAGGTGCTTCCGCGAGTCGAACGATTAGATTTCGACGTGCGAGACACGATGGAAGAGGAGAGAGAGGGAAATTCAGGGTGCGCCTGAGAACGAGAAGCCGATAGGATTTTTAAGGTCAAGCGAACAGAATAGCTCGCGTTATCTCACCGTGGATTGGGTTAGGTGACCGTGGGACAGGGATCAAGGCGAAACTCGCGTAAATCGTGCCTCGTGCCCGTGGTAGCCATCGCTGATTCGTCGAGGTAGATCCGTCCCGAAGCTATCCGAGGTCGAACCCATAAATCGATCGATCGACCCGGTGGCAGCGTGTCTCGAGGTCTCAGGGGCGTACTTACCGGAGCACCCCGCGTATACGGACAGATTAGCCCTAAAAGCAATGCTCTGACCGAGGTTAATATCGACTTTGCACGCTCGATTGTTCGCACCTCTGGAATCCCGACTCGTGTCAGTAATTTCTCGCGTATCGTGCAGACGTTTATAACGCGAGCCGTGGATAAAAGCCACGTCGATAAAGGTTGACCGATTCGGGGTAAAGAACGCGCCATGGTCGGGGCTGCTCGTGGTGGTGGTTCCCGCGATGGTAAGGAAGGAAATCGATCCTCTGTGCCACGCCACGGGGATCTTATTGACGTCACAAAAATGGCGACAGTCGTGACGTTAACGGTATAACCCGGGAGGGTAAGGTGAACGAAGCGAAAGCTCCCCAAGGTCCGCATGGCAGCCGACCAACCCTCGGCAACACCATCTTTTGGTATCCCATACGAACTTGCCGCGTTCCGTCGTGGAAACGGAGGAAACCAACCATCCACCGATGTGTCTATCGACCACAGGCGCCATTTGCCGGCGCCGTGCTCCGTCGCGACGCCAAGTTCACTGCGCTCCCCCTTTCGACTGGCAGCCGGACTGAGTGCGTTACCACGCACGAACCGCGACACCATCTCCACGTCTTGGTTCATTCTCGAAAAAAATCCGCCCGTTTCCTTCTGGGTTTCGTACGTTATTTTTCCGTCTGGTTCGTTTGAAATCGTCGCTGCGGCATGTGGTGTTGTAAGAGGCTCGATGCCTCCGATTGGCCTGTCACCACCATCGTTCGAGGTAACGCTTCCTTTTTGCACGTCGCTAATCTCGATACTTCTTTCCGCTCGGCAACCCGCATTGTCCGAGACGGGCTTTTCACCAACGCTTCTTTTTTCGATTTTCACACGCTCTCCTTCTCTGTCCAGCTATTTTTATTCTGGTCGCTGTCTTAACGGAATCTTGGCCACGTCCACGTCGTCGTCCGACGACGATTCGCGTGTTCTCTTGGCTTTTCACTTACGAACCTGGTTCGAGGTCCTCGTCGCACGTTGCTTTCCGATTCGCTTCGTTTTCTGCCAGTCATACTCGCATCGTCGGTGGTAGCTTTTTTCCCGTCAAACGCTTCAGCTTTTGCGTCGTTCGCCGCACTTCTCTCGCTATTATCGTCTCATAATCGTTCGGTCAATGTCGCGAATCTAGGATAAGTTGCAGGAAAGTTTACGCGGACTCTGGTTGGTCGATGAGCTACTTTAGTCGCAGTTGTGCGGTAGGATAGTGCCAGTGTCACGGATGAGATTGCGAATAGAAATCGGTGGAACTTCGGAAACGATTCGCGTACGAAACTTTAGCCGCTATCGACGGGGTTGTATCGATCCGCGAAACGGTTACATGCCTGGTTGGAGGAACGCTGGCGAAAACGAGTCGTTGGACAGCTAAAAACTTAATAGGGCTCCGTTCGATGTTGCGGCATGGAAGCCGTACAGGCAACGCCAGAAAACGTTTGGTTAATCGCATCGTTCGCTCTAATTGCTTATTCCATTTAATCCCACTTGTGCGACGCAACGAACACGGATAGGTATCTTTGTAATTTCTTCTTCCGTTTCGCACCTGCGTAACTCCTCTGATCTTTCATCCAGGTTCTTCCGTGGAACCACGAGTGTCTCTGGTCTAGCTCGAGTAACCTTAACCGAATGGTGAATAGAAAGGTCATCGTCTTTGTCGTTCCGTGTGTGAAAAAGCACGAGGAAAATACGTTTGCAAATACGTTTCGTGGAATAGTTTGACTTTCACCTCGCGATCTCTCGCTCTCTTTTTCCCCAGATAACGAGAAAATCTGATACACGTGTAACAGCGTACGGTATTCAAACGACGCTGCTCTCTTGAGCTCCTTTTTTTCCTCCTGCTCGCTTATCGAGTCATTGGTATTAAAATATTCCCATGCTCTGGTAATACATATTTCAACGATGCTCGTCAGCTGGACAGTTTCTCGTTAGTTTCTCGGTGCTCGGAAAATGATCGAGGCTCTATGAAACGTGCCTGCAGAACGAAACGATTTCAACGACGGATGTCGTAAAGCATAGCCACCGGATTTAAATTCACAGGACATCTGGGGCGCCTTTCGGTGGCTGTGTGTCGCTTTCTGGTGCGTCGGAAAGAAAAACAACGGTCCCGATGGCTGTGCGCAGTCATTGCTCCGAGTCAGCGTTCAATGTCTGACGCAGGAACAGTGACGCGTTGTTACGTGCATCTTTTCCATCGTGATTCTTCCACGATTACGTTTCTCTTCGATACCCCTTTCGTATCAACTATTATTCCTCCGTTAACGAACATACCCGTCGACGAATGTCGTCGGAACGCTCTGTCATCCGTGGTTACGATGGACCATTCGCGAAATGGCAACTCGTGAACGTTGGTGCAACGGTAATTGAGAATAAAAATGAGAACGAGACGACGGCGTGTATCGATCAGTCGCGCTTTAAATTCGCGGTGACTCACGCTGCACTACGCTCACAATAATGTGACGCGTGTCATTGAGACATTAAATTGACACACTTCTGGGTATCCGTCAGTGGTCAATTACATCGGACGTGGCCGGTTGCATCAGACGTAATTGGATGAAGACGTACCTTGGAGTCGACAAGACTGGAGACGTTCGCGTTAAAAGAGTTCTCGAGTTTCTTGCACCGTTTCTCCGACAGTTTCGCTTCCATTATGGAACACGCTCGAGAGCGCATCGTCGACGACCATGTGCCGCCATTGTCATTGACGACGGAGGGAAATTTGCAGAAAATTTCAATGGAAATTCGTGGCGGATCGGCAGTGAGGGGTGCCGAGAGTTGGCATCTGCTCGAAACGAGGCGTGAAACACACGCGATTATGCGACATTCGCGGCGCGTTGGCGTGTACGAATTCTGGTCTCGATCTCGTTCGCCTTTGTTCCCATTCTGAACGTGCAAATTCCCCTCGGGAGAGGGAGACATGGGGTGGGAGAAGTACACAGTCCAAGGATGAAGTATGCGGAGTGTTAAGATGGTCGTTGAACGTACCTGAAGGAGTCGAGTGCAAAAGTCACGGTGTAGGAATGAAGGCTTTCATTGATTCGCGCTGCCGTGAATCCTCGCGGCGCTGCTTGCGTGGAGGAAAAAGAGCCGCGGCAGAAATAACGACTTCCGTTACGAGGCTGCAAAAGTATTTGGCACGCCAGTGACGTCATGTCCGTCGTCTGAAGGCGCTGCCGTTTTTCACGCCTAGCACGCTTATATTTCACCGACCGCCGCTCGTTCATCTATGATTCTATTTAAAAATTCCGAAAGTAAAGGATTTATCGTTACGTAACGTCGCACTGCGTCGATCGGTACGATAATTCGAGAAAAAATATCCTCCATCCTTATCGACGATAAGATTCCGGAAATCTCCGCGAGACTCTCGTGCCTTCTAACTTGCAAGTCAAATTTACACTAGGATTCGCAGATCCTCGACTGGTCGTCCATCTGCAAACACCTATATATCCACAGTCCAACGATCCGTTCGTTCGATTGAATCCAAGTCTCGACCTCTTTCAATTCGATTCGCTCTTCGGGCATTTCATTCACGAATCGTGACTCGGTCGAGCTACCGTTCCCGCTGCGCTAACTCTGATCTATGGTGAAATCTTTATCACGTACCAGATATCATTGCCCACGTGTTTCAACCACGGCTCTTTGAGAACCGACTTTACAAGGTTTCTATGCAGATATCCCCGCGTGTCCGCCTACAGTGCACTGTTCTATCCATTGTACGCGTCTCGTTGCGTACACGATCGATAGATTTCTACATTCTGCGATCCCATGCCCCGGCTAGAGGAGCCGCCTATGGGACACCTCCTAACTGTTCCCTTATCGTGCCTTTCGTTATTCCCGACGATACCACGCGTCTTTTCAATAATCCTGTTTAACTTTCAAACGCTTCGGATTATTCCGTTGGTTAATCTCGATTCACCGTTTAAAATTCTCCTGCTAATCTAATCTCGCGATCGAGCAGTTTGAAGACGTAACGTGTTTGTACTTCAAGGCTGAGGTTATCCATGCCACGGATCTGTTCGAGAGTTTTCTTTCGCGAACGCGTTTATCTTCGTCCATTCGTAAGAACCTATTTCGGGCAGCCCCCTTACTTCCCGCACTCGGGGAAGTGCACGGGGGACTCGGGGATGTTCGTCGATCAGCTCGTAAACCATTTTTCACGGACGTTTGAAACTCGGTTTACGCGAGGGTCGGGAAAAGGAAAATGGAAGTATCGGGAGGATAGGAGCGAGAGAAAATGGAGCACTGCGCGCTAAGTTCAGGGCGACGTTATCTAGCACGAAACGATGCCGGGTAAATCGATCGGACGAGTTCACGAGCGCCACGGTGTCTGCCCCGTGGCCGTTCACGGACACGTAATAACAATTATATCGTGACAACGAGCGAGATCGAGGTCACCCGGTAGACCGGCAACGATTTCCGAAGCGTCGATCGACACACGGTCCGTGTTTGTTCGTGATCGATAGCGGAAAAGCCGTAGCCACCGGTGGAACGTTTATCGCGGCGTGGTTGGTCGATGATGGCTAATCGACGCGTTACCATCATCGAAATCTCGGCGAAGGTGGTCCCTCCGATCTCGAAAACCCCGGCAAGTCGGTAATTTCGCCGTAAACGAACCACTAAAGACCGTAATTATTACCGATATCTGTTCGATAGTTACCGGCCACGGGTATCCTCCGAGCGATATCAGATCCTAATCGAATAGATTTTCCCGGATGTTACCCTATGGCAGTGTGTACTATGGATGGGAGAACGGCAAATACACCTTATTTGCGCTCATCAACTTTTTCCCCGTCCTTTTTCGTTCCCTGGGCTACCATGCAAGCGCAATGGCCGCACGTGCAGGGATCGTTATTATTGTTCCGTTTCTGCTTTCGCAAATTTAGCGGTAACAACGATCGAACGATAGCCTACGCGTGTTTCATCGAGTCGGAACAATTTCTCAAAGTACACACTCGCGCGTACGAGTATCGAATTGGATGTCGTTTCGAAAGCCAGGATAATGATACGGTTCGGTGAAACACGAGGAAAGAGAGTCGAAAGCTGCACTGCTGTATCACCGTGGCGCGTTCCCATGATAAGTCCGTAAGCTACTACGTAGCTGGCCTGACCAGATGAAAGGTCCTGTCTAACGCGTAATTGTGCGGTTAACGGAGAAGTCCCGACCGGTTTGTAATTAGACCGCTAATGAGTAAGGTTGCCACCCTAGCTTTTCGATCGCTTCCTTCCTCTCGCGCAATCTGTCGCAATCTGTTCGTCGAACCGCCGAGTGATGCAAGACCCGACTGTCCTGTTTGAAAACCCGTGGAAACGGGGCCTAACTTGGGTCTGACGATGCGCGTTTGCGGATTCGGTTTCCTTCCTGTCTGAAATTTCGTTTCTTCTCGCTTTCTCTCTCACTCTCTCTGTTTTCTTCATTTAAATGTACCTCGAGCTGTAACGAATTCGCGAGTAGCCGATGGTGGAACGGGGATTTCGAGTAAAGTCACGTACCTTGTATCGAGTGGGCACCTCGAAGAAGCGTAAAATTTGCGCGCAACGATGTTGCAAACCGGTAGACGCAAAGTCGAGTCGGTCGTTAAATTATGCAGACGCAAGAATTTCCGATAGGAAACAACCGAATGCACTCAGCGTGCTGTCCGATTTGTATAATCGGCCTGGCAAAATGGCAACGAGATTATGGTTAATTAGCTGACCCCGGGAACGGGAGGTCGTTGTAGTCACACATGCAGTCACGATTCCGGCAATAATCGGTGGAAAGAAAGAGGAGGCACCGCGTGTACACCTGTATCGGATCGAATAACGTCGATGTTTAACATATTTTTACGCTTCAACCCATTTTCGCATCGTTCCCTCGCGTATGCGATGAAATTCGCTTTTAATTGTTCCCGCTTAGCCGGCGAGAGTCGGGTAGCTCGCTGCTTAACGCTCGTCTAATTAAAATAGCGATCGTGCCCGACGGTTTATCACGGATATTATCGCGGAGAGGGGAAAAGCTTTAATCGCGCGCGTAAATCTTCGCGCAGACAAGGATCGCGACAACGCACGAACGAACGCCTGTCCCTTGAGCGTCTGGTGAATATTTTCGAAAGTGAAGCAAGAAAAAGGTCAGTTCGTGGCTGGTTCTAGGGATCGTGTCGCGTCGTGCCCGTTGCTCGTGCCTCTGTTTATCGAGAGTCCGCTTTTACAACCGTTAATTACCACGGTTGCACTCGTATTTCGTTCCGTTTCTCCTCTCGCCGCCGGTCTATCTTTCTCACAGCGTGTCCGCGCGTTTTGCATCTATTGTGCAGTCGCTACTGCGAGTAATTGGCCCTCTAGCTTGCACGGAGGTATTAGGATTCGCCTCATCCTCTCGGCGACCAAGCAAACGGCTGCTCCAAGTTAGGTAATAGTCGCGAGCGATTGTCGCTGCAGCTTAGGCGCTTTGCGTGTTTATCAGATCGAGAAAGGTTTCTTGTCTTCTCGGTGAGCGGTTGTAAATTGACTTTTTTTTCTCGGATCGGACCCCGGTGCCTTACGCTCGAGGAACTTTCGAATATTAAAACGACGGAGAGGTAACTCGGTTTAGCGCGCATGGAAAATCGTTCGCCAGTTTAATTTGCTTAATTGCCTTTCCGCGCTAATTTGGCACGCATAATCGAATGGAAGCGCGTTACGTAGTTACCCCCGTCCCGACGTTGCTTGCCTGGTCTTGTATCAGCGGCACGCATCGAACGTTTGCGTTCGTTTTCCTCCGTTGGTTACCAGAGGGACGTCAGCTACTAAATCCACAACCGGGTCACTCTGCGGACGTAATACCAGAGTTAACAGATTTAATCATAGAACGGTAAATGGAGCGTCGCGTTGCGTTCGAAATTCCATTCTCTTCGATCTTTCCCTTTGTACGGAATTCGAAATCGTTATACCATCGCGCGAACGGCTGTGTCTTCCTTCGGTCGAAACATCGCCGGTTAAAATACCTCTGACGCGCGATTAAATCTAAATATACGCGCGGTAGGGACAGTGCCAGTCTATTTATCGTTGGAAAAGCCCCTCTCGATCTCTCGCGATTAATATCGTCGAATCGAAACAATGTCGGCGAACGACCCTGTTAAAAGTTTAAATGCCTTTCGGCCCTGGCCGGGAGGTAAACAAAAGCACGATGAATCGAGGCTCTCGGAGGCACGGACCCGTGGTGAAATAGGATAAACGAAGGGAACGCGAATCTCGTGCAGCATGTGGGGGTTCTAATTTTAAGTACGGGTGGGTCGTCTTTCTCGATTCCACCTAACAACGGCCGCTCTAAAAGCGGCCTTTTCGATAGAGGCGTGACTGCGCGCCACGGTGTTCAAATGTGTTCCCAAGTTCGCGTTCCTTCTGCCGTAACATCCGTGGCGCCGTATTCAACTATCGAGCCACACGCCGCCGAACTGGAGGACTCCGAACTTGCTTCTCAACGCTCTGTCTACTGTCGGTACAGCAGAGCCCTGACGTGTCGGTAATCGTTGCGCTTGCAGCTGCCGGCAAACGCGCAATAACGGCGTCGCACTTTATCGAACGGGGTTATACCTCCGACTCGTAATTATCGATTTCGTTGCGGGAAATGGAGCTTTTTCATTGATTCCGGTATCGCGTGTTCGATTACCGCTAGAACTCGCGTTTCGTGGAATTCTTTTTCAGCGTTTCGCGCAATTTACAGCATTAGGCGTCGCGTTATCTAAAGCGACCGTAGAGCGTTATCCAACGCGGAAGTTTTATCGTAAACGCGATAAGGAGCATGATAATGTGCACTTGGATTTTTAACAGTCGACATTTTTAAATGGACGCGAGAACACGTACATAGATACTACCACACAACCGCAATCCTAACTGATACCGAATAAAAATACGACTGATACGAGCATCGATATTTTAAAATTCGATGACGCATTCCGTATCGATTCTATCGTCGTACAATTTGGACGAAAAGAAAGAAAATGGAGGTACAAACGGTTTATTGACGTTCCGCGAAAGGAACCTCGTAATAAATTCTCGTACTCCATTTTCGCGACACCGATTTGCGGGATTCGACGTATATGAAAATCGAAATCGAGCGAGAGGGAATAAGAGAAAAGGGATAAAGGATTTTTATTTCTAGCTGGAAATTAGACAGCGTATCTTACAATTAGTATAGAAAGCGCGCATAATAAACTTGGCATAGTATCTGTCTTGTAATAACTGAAAATTAAGACACCTTCCATTATGTCCGACGACTCGATGCTGCGTTCGAAATTCGAGAAAGAAAAAGAATTCGAAGAGAAACGGAATACAGTGGCGCGGCGTTCGATAAAAATTCCAACGGCCGCAAATATTCGATGTTTCGATATGCGGGTTAATTAGCTCGATGTTACGATATATTTGCTCAGGTGCGGAAAAAAATGGACGCTCGAGTGTGTCGGACAATTGGAATTGCTTGGTTGTTCCCTCGGAGCGGCTAATTGCACCCCTGCGGTCATCGGACCACGACACCTTAAACATAGCGGTTTTTTTCCAGCCGGTTTACGATTGACAAGTGTCCACAAATGATTCAATTAAATTTCCCCCTGGGGGAGGATGCAGCCCGTCGATTCGTGGATGTACGCATTACGAACAAACGCGGCGGACATTCCCTTCCTTTTTCGCCACGTCTCGCTGCCTCCGTTACGATTGGCAAATCCTTTCTTGCTTTTCCAATTTCCCTATCCAGGCGTGCATAGCTGCTCGGCGAATTTCGCAAACTCTCTCGCGTCTAGCCTCCATCAAGAAACGATCCATCCTCGTAAACTAATCCTTGATTTTTCGTCTGTTACAGGTGAGTCCATTGTCGTACCGTGCCTAACGATTTCTACGTGTCGTGATCAATGGTTAAACGATCGATCATACTTTCACTGTAATGGGATATCCGTCCAGGAGTCAGGTAAAGCCGGCGTAAATTCTGACGGCACGTTTCCTCTAGACATTAAGCAAACAACTTCATCGGACGTCGGCCAGCTACGCGTGTTATTATCATCGCGGCTGGAAAAAGTAAAAGGGACTGGCGTATACGATCGCGCTTTCACCAGGATTCTGATATTTAGAGGCGCGTTGGCGAGGATACGTACGGTGAAAATAACCACGGCGGCATGGCATGGCATCGGGGCCGTTTGACATTTATGCGTTTCGTCCTAATAAGCGTAACGCAATAAATACTCGCCGGCATGAAACCCACCGGTGGAAACAAATTGCAAAACGCGCGCGCTTCTTCGCCGTGCCCGCTGGCAGCAGCCGCGCAGAAAGTTATTACGAAAATGATCCGTAACCGTGAAATAATGCCCGTGTCTTTTGTAATTCCGAGTCGCGACGCGATTCTCACGTCTCTTCCTCGGGTATCTGCATTTCGTCCGCGATCGCGAAACGAGGCGCGGATCTTGCTCCGATTCCAGACCGATCGCGAGCAATGCCTAGCTCGACATGTAGATGCTTCTTATTCCATCCGTGTTTCAGGACACGTGGAAAGTCGTATTCTATCCGTTTCCGCGCGTTGCACCGAGTTTTCTCTGCGTTGATCGATGTCGGCAACGAAATTCGTGTAACGCGAACTTTTCCTTTTAATGCTATTCCTCGTGGCGCTGATGGAATTCTTAATAAGCCATGCTTTGATGTTTTCTAATTATAGCGTAGTCGACGGTGTATTTCATGGAAACACTGGTTGCTTAGGATTACCATACTTAAAAACAGACCGCTCGCGATCCGCTTACAACCGACCTCTGTATCGCTCGATATATAGGTACATAGAGACACAGCAGAGAGAGGATAAAGAAAGCAGACAGATCCGTTATTCGTAGACTCGGCAATTAAGGTCGCGTGGTACCATTTCGCGGGTGGGCAGGTTCCAAGGATCGTTCCTCGAAACGGACGCTCCGCGCCGCGACGCTTTCTTATGCAGCGACTCACAGGAGCGTCGCGGTTTTTTTAGAAAACGCGAAACGTATTTTCGACGTTGCATGAATTTTACGCGTGCTGGAAAAAGCAACTTTCTCCCGCGGCTAGGATAAAAAACTGCCGTTCCCTTTTTTCCCCCCGTGTCATTAATAACGAACCACGATGGCCTCCCTCGTTCACCGGAACCAAACCCCGAGTCTTCGCGGTTAATTATCACCGTGTTACGGAGAAACGATTAATACGACTGGAAGTGGTCAATTAACCTTAATTATGTTCGTTAATTGCCACGTTACCCGATGCAGCTCGATTACGTCGTCGGTAGCCTGCAATCGGCCGTGTTTCCGACGACCATCGATGCAACTCGGATATTTTCTTCGACCTTCGACCTTCCTCGCTACGCTTGCCTTTATTTCTTCCGATTTCCCTTTGGATTTATCGCGATGGGCCGCGTTCTAGCTCTAATTCGCATGGCCGAAGCACGGCAAGGAATTACGTTCACCGGCGGTACACGGGAATCTCGCCGGCACCGTAATCGAATGGCTGTTTGGACTGCGAGAAAGCGAATTATTTTTCTAACTCGGTGTCCTCGATTCCAGTTTAATCGTCTTCCCTCTCCGATATTTGTGTTCCGGCTTAAAACCAATCCGATTGCTATCCGGGCGTCGGATTGGAACGGATTTCGTCTCCTTTCCTGCCCGGTCCGGGGGGCTCCCCTATTTCGGCGCCGTTAATCCCGGCCTGCTGATTTCTGCTCGTTAAAACGGTTACGCGTTGAACTGCACGCGGAGGAGATACCGAGCATGGTCTCGAGCGAGCGGAAGCACGATCGCTATAATTTCTGCCGCGAAGATCGGCGGTAACGAGGCAGCACCGGTTGTCGCCGGTTCTTATGGTCCGGTGTCGTTGCGTTTAATTAATCCCGGGATTCGGTTACCCGCGATATCGGGAGTGGTCGCGACGTTGGCAGATTAAAGGCTTTCCTCCCTTTCGGAAAGTTCCGTTTCTCCATTCATCTTGGATTAAATCCGCGAGACTTGGCACGCGATCGGTAACGACGATCCAACGATTCGATATATCCACGCGCGTCACCTTTGGCCGGGTAATTCAGCTCGAAACGATGCAACACGCGTTATCGTACACAGGGTGATTTTAACGCTTAATAACAGAGGCATTGTACGCGACTGGATCGTTTGCATGGCGAAACAAACAGCGCGCGCATAGTCGATGGCAGAATTTTCCCGGGCATAAAGCGGCCGTCGATTCGATTAAATTACCTCTGGTACTCGTGTCGTTTCCAAACACCGTGGAGTACATCGTAACTGTATTTACCTCGACGGTTCCCCTGGCTCGTTAATATCACCGTGTCGATCATGAATGGAACCGTAAGGAACACGAGGTGCGCCGATAGAATTGCCTCGTTCGACAGATGCACCGTGAAATAAAGACCGGAGATGATCGAAGCCGCGGATCTTTCGGTCGATGACGAAGAGGAACGTCTGGATCTATCGGGGTCCGGAGGCTCG
Organism: Eufriesea mexicana; assembly: GCF_001483705.2. Lineage (NCBI taxonomy): Eukaryota > Metazoa > Arthropoda > Insecta > Hymenoptera > Apidae > Eufriesea > Eufriesea mexicana. Next base: position 275,767 of record NW_016908244.1, on the reverse strand, counting down.
GTTCGAAGGCAGCCTTAGTCCTTTCCGGTTGTAAGTGTGACAAAAGATCGGACGTGCACGCGCGCAGCGCGAAGTTTCTCTTCACGGGGTTGCACGCCTCGTGGATCCAAGCCCGTAAATCACGGCTCGAGATCGTAATCGATCGATGGCGGGAGGGCCCCTCGGATCGTACAAATTGACCCACTTAACGATCACTCCGTTTCAGAGGTATCGATCACGGGGAAATCGCGGTTACGGAAGATGCCGTTTTATCCTGGCATCGCCCGTTTCTCCGGCTTGCACTTGTTCCGTCGAGATGCATCGGCGAAGGATGGGGTGTGGGCGCGGTCAAGGAACACGGGGATGGCGCGTGCAAGCTGGGCCACGCTTTTGATTAACGTCCGCGCCCGGTAGTTTCTTGACTTTCCGTCCTCGCGTACCTCTGAAATATTTAAGCGTTCTCGTCTCCCGCATTTCTCGCGTCGTTATAATTCTGCACGGCCTCGCGGGGCCCGTACAATTCCGCGAGTTTCTCTATCTCGAATCCGGTCACCAATCTGGACGATACGTTCGACGTGTCCGTCGACCCGAAACGACGGTAATAACGACACTCGATAAGTAGACCGTCATAATGAACCCTCCACGTGTGACGAGTGTCACGCGGAATCAGGTCAGTCTTTCTGTGCAATCACGCTGGAATCGAATATAGGCAAGGGGACACGAAACGGCAACCTGTTCGTTATATATGCGCCGCCTTTGACAGAGAGTACCATAACGTTTCGGTTACGCGATTCTTCGCTGCTTTTTCTCATCCTCTGTTTACTCCTCCTGTCTCTTTACGAGTCCCGTCAGCTCGTGACGTTCGAGTTATATTTCCGTGCTCCACGCAATTCGATCTATTAAGAGACACGAATAATTTCGAGGTAGATGCAATCGATAATAGGCGGGTAGTCTTGCCCCTGTTCCGATCTCTTAATTGCACATGCGCCTGGAAAACGTTCGAGAGATAGGTCACCGCTTCCACACGTGCCACGTAGCAGCTAACCTCTCCTGCCGACACGACGAGGTTGTCCACAATCAACGCCTAATCGGGGGGGGGGGCTCGTCACGGGAATTGGATATCGACGATGGTCGCGGTGTGCGTCGTTTCCCGGCCAATTTCCTCGCGCGGAAGATAGACTGTGAAACGAATCTGAGTAGTTATCGAACGCGTTTCCTTCGTTTGGTCGCGATGTCATTTTACGTCGATGCGCAAATCGAACTTGGACGTTGACGGCGCGAAAGAAGCATATTTGCATATGCACTTTGGCATCGATACGTCATCGATTGTTGGCTCTTCGTACGCATACCCGCGAGCTTGGAACAGTCTGGAAACGGCGAGCTACCGCGCGAAACACTCGCTCGTCCTCTATCCGCGTCGTCACGCGATTGTGTGTTCCGATGAAATTTTCCTTCCTTCGGTTCAGTTAACACCCGTATAATCCGTTTTTGCCGCTCGAAACACGACCGTTCGCGTGGTATTTACACGGAGAACACAGCTCGGCTACGCGCTTTTACGTCGGTGTGTTACCTTTTTGCGTAGAGTCGAAACGAAACCCGCTTCGTGATCTACTTCGAATCGATGAAACTATATTTCACGGTCCACTCCACGCCGGCCGCACGTTCAAACAGCTATAGGCTATAGGTGTCCGTATCTCATGCGCGATCCGATGAAACATTGTTACATCGCGGTAACTTTCGAAAGCGTCTAATTAGTTACACTTTCAGCGAGCATCGTAACTAGGGCGGCGCAGCATGGCCAACTGCACAGGGCACGCCGGGATTTAGGAGGGTGTACACTTGGCACGGGCACGAATCGCAAATCTTATTCTCCCCGTTTCTCTTCTATCCGTCCTGCTGCCCTCTGTTCGACTCCGAGATTCGCTTGCGTCTCACGTATGAAAGAAAGTTCAGCGGCGTTATCGCGTACGTGGCGATTTTCGAAACTGGGACAGGCTGATCGGTAGTAGGAAAGACTTTCGCACGGAGACTCCACGCTGTTCCTTCTCCTTTCGACCTGCTCGAATTCCAACGATTGATTCGATGCACCCCCGCGATCGTTATCTGTATTCCGTCGCAGTGGAATTAGCTAGTGCGAAGCCAGACCTTATCGTCCATACTCAATTAATGACTCAGGAGCCAGCCCCGAGTCAACGGGTGCCTCTTATCATCTCCTCGAACCTTTTCCTATCACATCGTCATATGCAAATCCCAAATCCGAGACAAGTCATTCGAAACGAAGCAAAGTCCATCGATAGCCAGTTCTGAGTTAACCAATATTTCCCCAAAACGTACCCCTTCCCTAACATACAGTCCCGCGTATATGTATCCGCATTAGGACACGAATGAAGAATATTCTGCACGGTTCGACTACACAGTGTTGTATGTTCGCGAGATCTTCCATAAGTATACGTAGTTATCCGCGTTAGTCTCGATTCGGGAGTTGACCGAACGTCGTTCCCCCTACGTCACGGTAATTGTCCCGTGACACTATCGTCGGACCCCCCTCGAAGATTCCCTCGAGGGATGATTCACCGAATTTCCCAACTACGCTTATCCAATTGTACCGTAAGATCAGCCTATAAGCAGGGTCCACCTAATTCCTCTCTGCGCGTCTGACTCATGCACGGCCACGTCTACTTACGTCGACGTCTAGAGTTAGCAACGTCGCAGAGACTTATAGCACCCCCGGTGGGTCGTGTCTGGTCAGTGGTTCCTTACGAACGGAATACTCGAGACCGTTGCCATCTGACCAACACATAGGTGCTTGTTAACCATTCCGTGAACGTCGGAACTCGGTATTCGTGATATGTAGCCGGGTCTACGGCCTAACGAATGGCCGTTGGCCGTTTAATTGTTGAACGGCGGTTGTACGGGGCTAGCCTCTGCAAAGATGACAAACGGTGGCCAGACGCTGTAATCTCCTTTTACGAGCGAGATCCTGACCTCCGCGGTTATCGTTCGCCAGGAACAAACGAACGTTCATCACGGTAACCGGCGGTCGATCGTTCGGCACGAACGAGCATTGTTCTCGACCTTGCGTTCTTTCCATCGCGTTTTTCACCGGGCTGCGTGAACGGCCGTCCCGCAGGTGGACGTAGGATATTTCCTGCTAGCCGAGAGTCTCGCCGCGATCGGTATCGCGGTCCTGTTCGCGTTTTATCTGACCTTAAATCCGGCCCTCCCCGTGCCCCAAACGTTTCTATCTGATCGGCCGGGGATCGCGGGCTTTGGTAGCGTTTCACTCGGTAGGATCGTTCCTAGGAGAAAGTCCGTACACCGTTTATTCTATATGTATAAAATTAGCGGTCCTTTTTTCCCCTCTGCCTCCTCGCCGAACAATGGGAGAGCGAGCGTTAGAAACTGGCGCGTTGTAATGACAATGGCGGACGACGGCCGAGAGAGATACGGATCGACGGTGTCAATAAAATCGGATATTATCTTTATACTTCCCCGTAGTCGTAACAATGCCTCTGGTTCGCGTCGTTAGGCGTATTTCGCGGGTTACTGGGACGTGCCGCGCTCGTAAACCCGTGCACGATCGGGACTTCCGCCGCGATTAGCCGGATCTTGGCTTCAATTGCAAAAATTACTCGGTTCGTGGCTCGTTTGCGCAACAAATACGTTTCGCCAGGTCTCGTTGTTCCGTTCGATGCGTCTCTCTTTCTCTGTCTTCCTCTCTGGCCTCGGTATTCGCGGTATTCCGGTCTCGGTCAAAGTGGACGAAAGCGTGGCGATTGCTCCTCGTCTGTGGCGCCCAATTGCTGGCATGTTCGAATTTCCATCCACCGAATTCCGATCTCGTCGGAGCGCGGCGAAGCTGTCGTTTTAAATGTAGGCCAGTTCGGCAGGAAAATCTTCTTTGCTACGGGAACCTCTGAAACGACGGAGGTTAGAGTGCACGTCAGAGCGCGGCGTCGGTTTTACATCCCGGCCCTCGTAATCCTCCCCGAGGACTGTGCACGTAGTAGGTTCCAGTATAAGAATCGTGGCGGGAGTTTTAACGTCCAACCGTGGTGGTGGCGTCTTAACCTAGTTCGGAGTTTTTAGCCGGTCCGTTTATGCGAAATAAACGCGAGCACCGCGTGTATCAGTTCGGAAGCGTTTGTACGCGACGCAGCCAGGGATCGCCGATAAAAGGAAATCGAGGTTGCCGGGAGTTTATACTCTGCCATTCGGCGGACGTTTCGCGAATAAAAGTGCCGTCTCACGGTTACGTTTGCCGCAGTTGCCGCGCTGCATCGGACCGGGAGAAAAGGTCGGCAAGATCCAGATAGATTCGGCAATCGTCCCCGTTCCTCAAGGTTCCGCCAGCGAGTAAACAAACGTCCCCGGCGAGTCGGGGATGCCGGTTCCTCTCTTTGGTCGTGGGAACGAATCGGTGACGTCGACGTGGTCGTATCGACCCTTCTTGGTCGGGCGCCGGCTGCCGTCACCCTGGCAACCCTCGCCCATTTCCTTTTGCATAGGAAAGCCCGCGCGTATCGTCAAGACGTGGCGCCGTGTCGCGCGCGCGTCCACCTAGCCCCCGTGCACCATCTTCCGTCCAATTGGCTTATCTTCGTTAGCGCTGGGACCATCGGCCGACGCTCGAGTACACTCGCGATTTCCGCCAGGCTTATCGTCGCCTCTCCACGGCGCGTTGCCTCCTCGGTCGTCGTCTCCGCTCGAAACTCGATGCGGTTTCACCCAGGTCGGATGCTCTCTCGCGCGATCACGTTGCGTCGGACCCCGAAGACTCGCGAAGAGAAAGGTGGTTTCCCGGAGAAGGCGAGATCTCGGGGCGTTCTTCCGATACTCTGGGTCATGGCTGGGTTACGGATGAAAATAGTTTCGAGAAAGAGAACCGTCCGAGTTCGCCGATGCGGAAAGATAACGATAATGAAACCGAGTAAGCCGAGAACGGAGCACGGAAAGCGTACGCGTTCGACGTCGTCGCTCGGTCGTCGTCGTTGTCGTAGTAAGCGGAGAAGAATGCGTAATTTGAACCTGTTAATGACTAATATCGCGAACTCGTTGGCGAAGGACGGCGGATTGTAAATTCTATTGCACCGTTAACGAAGTGCGAATTACTATGCCGATTTCATGGCAGCCGCGCGATAAAGCGGCCGATTTATCGGGCGAGTGGAAACGAGAAACGACGGCAATTTGTCACGGTGGACACGGATCGTTCGATGATCTCTCTAATTGAGTCTCGACTTCACGGGCGACCTGCATAATCGGACAGTGGTTATTTATCGTCGACCCACGAGGTAGCAGAAAACGTCGATCGCGCCGCGGGCAAGGCATCCGTCCGATACTCGTATCAGACGCGATCCATTATTCACGACATCGTAACGCGATCCACGCGCGAATTTGTCCAACTTATCGCTCCACGGACATTGCCAGTTCGCAAACTTTGTTTCGTCGACGTTCCGCTTGATCCGCCGTATCGGTCGCGCGCGCGTAAATTCCGCGGATTGACGAGAAAAAGTCGCATCGGTCGGGTTACCCACACACGCTCAGTTTCAGCGTGGAAAGGGACAAAAGTGGAACGTTGTTTCCTCCTCTTTGGACGTTCGACGCGATCGAGGATGTAATTTAGAACGATGCTCCTAATTGCTTCCGATTAGGCTGTCTCCGAGACGCGAAAGCCCAGCCCAGGTAGAAAGACGGGATTTAACATACCGCGACGTCACTGCACGGAGCGAAGAGAAACACAGGTGCAGCCGGAAGTCGATAAAGCGACCTGCACCTGTGTGTATCGGGTTCGAACGTGAAATCCGAGTTCGCACGGTCTCAGCCGGGTCGAGTCGATTTATTTGTCAGTCCTGCGGCGCTTAGCATCCCGTGTTCTCGTGTGCGTATTGTTAACTATAATATCGACCGACCCTCGAGCGTCACGCGAGATCCTCGTCAGGGACTGTCGCGGATTCATTTGAAAGTATGATATTAGTTCGAGTTGTTTATCTCGATCACTGACCCGTCGACCCAGCCAGCGATCGTTTCATTTTACCGGCTTATTCCGAACGATTTCCGATCAGCGCCGTCTGCTTCCTCGAAGCTCCACGACGACCACAACGACCACACGACGTCGACTGTGACCCCGCGGAAGGAGTATTCGATAAATTTGCATCGGGAAATCGCGCAACGGAATCGGGGCGACGATCGAAGAGCGAAACGGTGTCACGGATAGCGCGAGGCAACGAAACGCCTCTGCGCGACCGAGACGAATGTCAGGAGCGCGAGTAACGACGATCGCGCGTTACTTTTAATAGAATCGGACGCGCATCGGCGCGCACGAAACGGGAAATTGGCTGCGGCGGCGTGCCCGCGCGCCTGGAAAATTTATGGTAATCCTATGTCAGTTGCTGCCACGCTTCGATTTTTCCAACCCTCGTCTAACGCGTACGCGACGTCGCGTTGAATCTTTGATACCGCTTTAACGCCGAGATCCGCTCTGCTTTCCCGATGTCTCGCGTTTTACGGTGGCCGCGCGAACGCGTGGTCCCGCGGGGCACGGTTTTCCTTTAACCGTGAACCGTGAAACGCGACTGGTCGAAAATTGGCCGAGCTCGTCCGCTCGACGGTCGAGGCAATCCATTTAAATTCCGCGACGAACGGCCGCACCGGAAACGCGCCCCGGAGGAAGGCTGCAATTCGAAGGTAAGATAATCCTCGTAGGCTTACGTACGCGCTGCAAGTGGATCGCGAGTAATTGGCCACTCGAATGAGACTTAGCTGGGCTAACAGGTACACGCGGAACACGCATCCTCGGGTCTAACAATGACGCACGGTGTGCTTTGACCCGGTGAAGTGGTTGATGGGAAGCCCCCCACGTGTAAGGCCTGAACTGGAATGCAGCTCGAGTAGCTGCGCGCGTAGTCGCTTGTCAACCTTAATCCGGTTACCAGCATCCAATTTCCCGCGTACTTAGAGAAACGATACACTTTCGAGTAACGTGGCTGCCGGTGATGCCGAGCGATTCCAGCGACATGGAGGGTTGGTCACGGTGAAAATGGCCGACGACGGGATCTGGGACGCGGGTACGGCTGGGAAAAATTCCGCAGCAATCGACGCGCACGGGGGACACGCGAGGTGCGCGCGTACGCGTAGGAATCGGTCGAGGTCAGGCGTTTCTAAAGCGAGGAGGAAATTTCTCGAGAAGTGAAACGACGTATGACGTTATGACAGGCAAAAGAAAAGAAGCTCGCGGAGACACGTGGCGTTAATTAAGTCGCGGCGAGGCAATCGAGCCCGAGTCGCGACGCACGAAAGCAGATGAAAGTGGCCGGGAATCGCGTGTCGCCGTCGCCGTCGCCGTCGCCGTCGCGCCTCGTCACGCGTTCAAATGCAAACGCGAGAGCGGGACTCTCCGTTTCGTCCGCTCGAGACATCTCGTCTCGAGATCGAGACGTGCCCTCTCTCGTCTCTGTTCGAGGAACTCCAAACGGATAGCGTGTCGGACGCTTCGCTTCTCTTTCACCGTGTCTTCCTCTCGCTCCGGACAATCCATCCATTGTGTTTGCACGGTGTCCCGTCGAGTGTCCGTGGAATGTCGTCGATTAACCAGCTTCGAGTGGTCGATTCGCCGCAAATGAATTTCGGTGAAACCGTGAAACGTCGTTGGTTATCGTAGAAGCGGAAACACTTGCGGTCCGTGTCTTTTCACGGGTACCTCATCGATCTTTCGACGAGGAGCAGGAAGACACGGGCCGAGCCGAAATGGTCGGTCACGTTGCTCGTTTCCTCTTTCCACTTTTCTTTCTTCGAGATCCGCTTCTTTCTTTTCGCTGCACGTTTGCCGGGGCCGTCCGTAGGCGTTAAACGCGAGCCAAAGGATGCCGTGGATCGATCGAACCTATCATCTGGGTCATCCTCGCGCCGTTCCCCACGTGTACACGTATCCCCTTTTATTATCCTTTCCGCTCCAACTTGCTTGGAATTGGCCGCGTCTCTCGCTCGAGATCGCGCTAACGAACTCGCCCGGAGATACGGTGCGCGATTAATCAACGAACTCGAGGAATTTCGCCGCGTTACCTCGTAATTAGCAAGGATTCGCGCGGTACGCCACGGAATTAAGAGGCGAACGTGTCTTCGCGATACTCGGTAGCCACGATCGATCGGACGTTCCCGTGAGCGCTGCACGCTTCGCGATGATGGAGGATTTCGAGTTTCACTTGTCCGCTCGCGCTCGTTTCGCGGCATACGCGAGATCTACGAGCGACGGGGAAGCGGGATTTCGCAGGCGCAAGAAATCTCGCGGTCGAGTGGGACTCGTAACGAACCGATACTCCGTGTACCACGGTGTAATTACGCGGAGGAACTGTTATCTAAGACTCGTGGTTCGGTGAAAGCCTAAAAGGGGTAGCCAGCCTCGGTCACGCCTACATCCTGCCCGGAATGTTTGCGGTTTAACGAATTATTTCATTCGACTCGCATCCGGGAAGATAGGTCTCGCTGAATCGAGCGCGCGAATATTCCGATCTGGCGAAAACTCTTCGAGCGGCCTCGAACGCGTTACGTCGAGGGCACGCGCGCGTGCATTTTCACGTGGCACGAGGAATATCGCGATTCGTGACCCGTAAAGCGCGAGAGAATCTTCGCGAGGGAGGGTTGAACGGGAACGAGGAGAGAGATTTTCCAGCGATAAAGGCTGGCCGGGTAGCGGAACAGAAGCAAGCGCAGGGCGAAGCACAGGAGTCGGGGCAATTTAATCAGGAAGATGGAACTAACGAGGCCGCTACCTTCGTTCGATCCTTTAATCCACGTTGAAAGAGAAAGGTAGCGGAGACTGGTCTCGCGTGAAGAATTAAAAAAGGATCTTCCTCGGCGATAAGGCGGTTAACGTGACCGTGGCGCGGAGCGAAACCGCTGTCGGGGATTAAGGTAGATTATATTGCGCCTGGCAGACCCGATCTTTCGCTACTTTGTTGTCTAGGTTATCGTTCAACTTTCTCGACGATTGCCTCGAAACGTCTCGGGCGCACAATAAAGCGTCTAATTCGGTTCCCCTTAAGCGCGTAATCGGGTGGAATACGAGAAAGGAAAGTTGATCGATGCTTTCGATTTAGGTTAAAGACTTTCGCGGGTTGTTCGCCGGTTATTTATCGCGGTAATCCCTCGAGCTACCACCGTTCCCGTGCAATAATTTTCCGTCCATTTATACCCGCGGCGATAATCTTTGCCCAGGGACCCGCGCGCCGTGATCCCGACCATTCGACTTTCCACCAGAGCAACGAGATACGCCGCCGCTGACCGGACGAGATGCGATACCGCGGATTAATTCCCCGAGATTAAAGGCACACGGGGACGATTGTTCTTCCGATCGAAAGGAGAAACCGTAACGAAGGGAGATGGGCAAATCCGGCGAGATTAGGTCCAAGAGAAGAGGAGATTACGCCATCGTGCGTGCAACGTATCGATTATCGGGTGGATAACGCGAGGGGGACGCACGGCGAGACGACTCGACTGCTACCCCCGAGTTATTCGCCGCGGCGGTCGAATTTAGCCGCGGAGGGAAAAGCAGCTTCGTTTACAGGCCGAATTCCGCGAGCTTCGACGTTATTATCGTTCCTGTCCTTGGTCCAAGAATCTGCCCGCAGAGTCGTTTAAATTCCAGCGACATTCGTTGGTCGCGTTAACTCGCGCGACTAGCACGGGGGGGAAAACTCCGGGAGCGAACCGGAGCATCGATTCGGCTCCGTTTCTGCCATCAAAGGGATCCTCGTACGTAGCTCTCGCCCCGCACAAAGCAAGATGACGGGGAGTGGGTGACGCTCGATCGTGAGTGGAAATTAGAAGAGCGCATTTCTCTCCTAACCCTTCGCGACTCGCCTCTGTGTCGTGGATTTTTCACCCTCGAACGCTCGATTCCGTGTCGTCGTCGTCGTCGTCGTCGTGTTGCTTATATCCGGCAAGCTCCGCTTCTTATCTTCTCCCCGGGATCTTCCAACGGGTTCTAGAACCTCGACGCCGTTCCTCGCGAAACATCGTTTTTCCTTGGCCCTGGTTGCTCCACTTTCGCCGACCATGGACGATCATTTAATTTACGGAGAGGCAAGAAATCGCTTCGCGGAAGCTCACGGGTACCGGGACCGTTGGAAAAGGGAAAAAAGAAATGGAAATGAGACGAGGAGGGGGGAAAAAAGAAGGAAGATGGATAGGAATAAAGAAGCCGACGGAGTGTTGCTAGTCGCGGGTGCCTTCGAGCCCTCCTCGCTCGAGATATTTATTACAGCGGAACGAAGTTATTGCCTGTCGAAGCCACGATCCTCGGCAACGATCATCGGAACGAAATTATCCGCGTTCCTTTTGCGCCTTCTAGGAATCAGCACGGCACGACCCAATTCCCGCGGAACCGCGCGCGTTTCGTCTAGCCGAGCGGGGGCCACCATTTTGGTACCGGATCACGAGCGCCTCCCAACTGCGAATTCGCGCGCGATTTCTTTGGTTTCACCCAACTCGTTTCTCCGACCTCACCCTCGTCGTCACCCTCGCCTACTCGCGCATGGCTAACCTAATGGGAACAAGGGGTTGTCGCGCGAGGGGATCGGTTCGTCGGAACGAATCGATCGTGACGGAATCGGATAACGCGTGGCAGCGATTGAGTTAACTCTCCGTAATCCCGATTAACCCGGACTGCCGCTATGGCGGGCACTATGGCGAGCACTATGGCGCGCCAATTGGGTCGGTTCTCGCGACCACGCGAGGATAAACGGGGCCCGTGTCGCGGAGAAAAGTGGGTCGCCGAGAGCGGGACCATCGGTTTCCATCGTCGGCTTGCTTCCTTTTGAATTTCGTCGCGATGAGTCACGCGGAAATGTACGCCGCGGCGCGTCGATTAGCAACGGAAGACGTTGATTACTGGAACACAATCCGGTCTAATAAACCGTCCAGATCGTATCTTTTTCCGCGCGGCTGTGTAACGCCGCGAAATTGACTCATTTATCACGTAGCGGAGAAAGAAACGCGCGGCCATACGACTTATCCATTCCGCATGGCGAAGAATCGCATCGCAGATTGCGTATCACCGTTGCCACTGAAAAACCGCTCGCTCGCTTTCACCGCGTGCCATCTGCTCGCAACACGAGACCACGTACACGCGCCACGGCAGATTTAAACGTTTTTTATTTTAATTATTTTCGCGTCAACCTTAATTGCGAACGGTCGCTCGGACGGCTGGCTTAGAAAATTCGCGAGCGATTCGCGCGCGGTCGCGGCGGAGCAGCGTGGAACGCCGTGGAGCCGTGTACGCCATATGCCAGCTCCCGATTGCCACAGAGCTCCGGAAAGGATCCGAGATTGCGAGTGTCTTGGAGGTATCGCCGCGTTTTGTTACGCACACGTAACAGAAGGATCGCGAAATTGGCGTGGAAAGCGGCCGCGGTTGGAAACGCGGTTGTGACACATCCTCGCGCGTAGAAAACGAACGTTCGCGTTATTAAAACGTTCGCGGCTGGCAGTCGGATCGGGCATTAAACGATCGTTCGCTAGGAGAAAGTCGCGTGGTCGTGACGTAATTTTCGTAAGGTCCCATTCGGTCGGCTCCTCGACGCGGAAGAGAGCGTTTTTCATCGGCTGGCGGCCTTTTTTAACGAGCCGCGCGATGATCGGACGATGATGCATGGTCGGTTTTTGCGCACGCCGGGGAGATAGATTTTTGTGCCAGATGGACGCTCGTAAAAAGGATGGCAACTAATACGAACGGTACACGAGGCTACTTTTGGCTCGGCGTCTCGCGGATTGCCGTCACGTCTCGGCGTCCCTTTTCTGGCCGATCGCGTATCGGGCATTACAATGCCGTAATATCATACGCGCGGCCTGCGAAATAACGGGGACTCGCGCGCTGCGCCGATTTAGCGATGATTTAATCCGCCGCGCCGACAGTTTTCCATGCAATCCGCCGCTTCGCTTTGTCGGTCTACGGCTATCCTTTGCGCGATCGTTACGTTACCGAGTTTTCCAGTCGCACTCGCCTAGCAAACTTTCGATATGCTTCTCCGACCTCGTCTTAAGAAATTTAAAGTACTTTTACGTTGCTCACGTTCACTGTCGGTAACGCGAGAAATCCAGTTTCACTCGCGGTTCTCGCCGTTTAATCCCATCTTTTCAAATCTTTGCAAACTCTCGTCGCTGCTCGTCGAGATTTAACGCTTTCCTTGTAACTCCTCGCGTCCTCGGGGGTTCCGGGGGTACCAAAGGGGGTGGAAAAACGTGTCTCTCCGAGGGTTATCGGGGACCATCTAGATACGGAATCTTCGAAACCGTAGGTCATTCGAAAATCACGAGCGTTGGTCGAGATCGCGTTACGCGATCCCAAGGTCGCTGGAATGAGCGTCATCGAGGAGATGGTGGCGTGGGCGCTCGAGGTTGCTCGAAGATCTGGCGAGCGTTATCGGTCTCGTGACAAGGTCGTTGAACATTTGAACGATAGTCGCGTAATAGATTCCGTTGCGTGTAATCGTTCCATTATCCCATTTACAATCGACCAAAGTTACGTTCGTCCAGAGCGAGCGGGTTCAAGGGTGACGCGGCCAACTCCCGGGGCAGGCGTCCCGGTGCGTCCGTGGAAAAAATCGGAACGTCGATTCGTCTCGTCCGGCCGATGTGACAAGATACCGTAAGCAAGAACGACGAAGATCTCTGTCAATCGTCTGGCTGTCGGCGGCCGGTGTGTCTGGTTCGATCGGTTCCATGTACGAGGCCGCCGCTATCGGACGAGCCGACTGCTGGACTTGGCATATTAGCCGCCATAAAAGGGGCATCGATCGCCATTTCAGCGACTTCGTACACGAGGCACGCACGCGGAAGATCAAGCCGCAAGAAGCGTCTCCGCCGCGCCTCCACCGCGCGCGGGTAACAGTATACGATCGATGGAACTTCGCTCGGTCGTGAAGTACGGTGGTCTGACTTCTCTTCGTCGAAACTCCATTCTGTCGTCCTCTGCTCTTCCTTTTTCCCATCCGTTCTCCCGCGGGATCCGACGTCGGGCGGGGATATGGGTTGAATTTTTCAGCGACCCGCGTGCTGCTGCACGCCGCAGACACGCGTCGGCCACACGGCGCGTCCGTGCCGCGGACAGCTCGCGGATTCCTCGAGAATTCGGAGCGGTACGGTTGCGTAACGAGAGTTTCGCAGGCTGGGTAACGCCGAGACGCTTAATCGATCGAACTCGATCGAACTGGATACTGGAAACTCGCAGCGGTAGACCACTTTCGTCGAGCAGATAACTGCCTCGACGTTGTAATACGATTTTAAGCGGGGCATCCAATTATCCGCGCGAGTAACAGGATCGACAGGCCTCGCGAGTAACGGTCCCGTTCGTCGAGCCACGAAATCCACGACGAATCTCGTCCTTCGGTTTTCGCGTTCTTTTCCTGAGAAAAGGGGGGAGGGGGGCGCGACTGCGACTGCGACAGCGACGTCGGCGTCGGCGTCGGCGTCTATGGGTCGCAAGACGCTCCCGAGGAGCGTTCTAACGATCGTCGCGTTATGCGAGATAGCTTCGGTGCAGCTTCATGAAACATTCTCTAGCTATAAAAGCGAGGTTCGCGCAAATTGCTAACCGCGGTCGGCCATGTCGTACGCTCGGGATATTCTCGCATCGCGAGCTTCTCACTCGACCGGCTCGCGCGCCTCCCACCTTCTCTTCTGCCGCGTTTACGCTCGGCGGACGCGACGCTCGGTTTATCTTCGGCGAGAAAAACGCGGCCTGCCTCAACCGACCTCGTCGATCGATCGATCGATAGATCGAAACAGCCGCGGTGTCGATGCTCGATAAGAAAGGCGTAATAAAAAGGTCGCGGGTATCTGACGCAGACGCTCGGGGCTCGTCTCGTAGCTTAGATCACCGTGATGAAAGTCCGTGTTAGCTCGGTGTTTGATAAGAAAGGTGTCGTGTACCTAGGGCGTATCGTTGATTTTTTCCACGAAAGTCGCCGACAGGTTCCCGAGAAGACGCGTGTTCGCGTTTGCACACTCGCGGACTGGCAATTTTTATCGAATTGGCGAAACCTCGAGGGTAACCTTGACGCAGCGACGCGGAGGACGGATGATCGGGTGATCACGTTAACGATTAATCGTTTAACGATCCTGTTAGAAACGAAGGCTATCGTAATCTCGTTTCTCTCCGCCTTTTTCTTCCTCTGCCCGGTTTTTTCTTTATTCTCGTAGCGAGTCAGTGAGCTTACAGCATTTCCAGAATTATACCCGTTGCGCTCGCGGTATAAATATGTATTCGTTCGATTGTGTGGGTATATTAAGACGCGCGCTAATGGCCGCAACTTTGAGATCGTTTCCTTCGTTCGCTTCGTTGTTCGGCATCGCGATACGGCAAATGGTCGTAATTACCGTTTAACTGTAATTCCAACTATAAGTAATTGCCATTTATCTGTGCGTAGAATAATGTTATAATCGTATTTTTAACGACACCGTTAAATCCCTCGAGCGTGTACTGTTAAATTGGACGATCACCTGAGAAAATAAAATTACGCGTGTTCAACGATCGGAAAGCCTTAAGATTCGCGAATTTTAAACGAGGATAAATACCGTCCTTGGATCAAAGCGTCGAAAGCACGGATTCCATCCGGTAAGGAGGGAGAGAGACGCGTACGAATGGAACGAATAACGTTCGTTTCGTAACGGAGTACACAGCGCGCGATTGTCTCGCCGAGACAAACAAATCGTAGACAGTGGACATATTTACCCGCAGAAATCCATCCGTTATCGGAGCACCTAGATCGATGGAAGAAGCCAGGTTCGGTCGGCGAGTAGGATTCTTTTTCGAATCCGTTCAATTTCTTTTCTCCAGAGCGCGTCGGGGACGAGCGAGTATCCCAGTTTTCGCGTTTCCCCGTTCGCGAAACGTTTATATCCGTCGAGCATCGGCCCTACGGTTCAGAGGGCGCAACTGGATCACGGGAATTACGCCGAGAGATGATGCATAGGCACGCGAGTATCGGTGAAAATTACTCCGAGTGGGTGCAGCGATTGTCTCCAGTCCCCGGTGCTTTTCAATCTCGTCCCGAACGAAACGAAAAATCCGTGTGTCTGCCGGCCGAATCGTGCGTCCGCGTGCTCGGCAATTTCCGGCACCCCTCGGCGGGGCTCGCGAACGCGCCGCATCGCGGCGTCATTCAGTCGAACGCTGACCGCCACGCGCGAAGGATCGCGTTACGCTCGATACCCGTGCGTCGTCACGAGTCACTCCCGGCTGTCAGCTCAGCTGTCCATCCGTTTTGACAGCGAGTCACGTCTCGCCTTTCTCCATCGCGATTCTACGCGTCGTAGTATCGATTTTGGAACAAACGTCGGTTTTCGCCACGCTTTTCTCGCGATTCCTGCTTAAATCGACTCGCCGATCGTTCCGCGAATTCGCGTTTATTCGCGTTTCCGAGTGTCTCTCGCGGCCACAATCCGGTGGTGGGGCACGTGCTCGTGCAGCGAGTGCCCGACAGTCGGTCCGAGAGTGCAGTGCGTTCGATTATTCCCTGGCCTGGGCGATCACACAGGCTCGTACGCGAACAAGCTCGCTTCGTTTGCAGACGCTTGTTGGCAAACACGGCCGACACACAGGGAATACGACATCGAGAAGGTTGTGTCTCCGATCTACGTTCACCTCGTAACAGCGTACTAGACCGTGATACGCGCTCGAAACAGTGACTGAAATTACATTGAAGAGGGAAGATCACCGTGATCGAGACACGTTCCCAGCCTCCTCGGGGCTCCTTAACGAAGTTCCTCGCCTTTAAACGAATTCAACGAGGCCACTCGTCCGCGCGGTCAATTCGTACCAGTCCGCGTGGACGATCCGCGCGTCCCGCTCGTCTCCTCGCTCCATTAGGGTTGACTGACCGACCGACTCGCGAGATCGTACTGGTCCGCGCGCGATCGAACGTACACTCGCCGGGCGTACGATGCGCTCGTTGCGTCGCGACACGGTGATATATCGGCGAGGAAAACAGAGCGAGTGAACGAGGACGAACGGCGAAGCGACGAAGGAGGAAGAATAAAGACGCGGCGACTGCGCGCCTAGACCGGAGGATTTCGAGGTCTGCCACGCGAATCCAGCGAATCCAGCGAATCCAGCGAATCGTTCGTATCGCGCGAGTCTAGACGATCCGCGGTTAACGATCAACAAAAGTGCTGGTCGGTAATTAGAAGCGGATTAATTGGACCGCGAAGCAGCTCGCGCCGGACGCGATGAAAGAGAAGAGGAACGCCGCGAGGAAGAGAGGGTCGCTCGAATAAGCGCGCCGCGTGGCTTTCTCGCTTCGGGGATTCTCGTCTGCGACCAATTCCACCTCGTTTCTACGTGTAAATATTTACGAACCACGGCCTGTCAGTGAACTCTGCCACTGGGCTCCGGAACTGAAAGACCTTTCCGCCTCTACGAATTCCGAGCTCGTTCGCCAACGTTCCTGTCCTCGTGCAACGCAGTCTTCGCAATACCCGATCCCCCTGTACTATACGACCCAAAACTCTGCACCGACAACGTCGTCTTTTTAACCGTTCCATCGCCGTTCTTCCGCTTCACGTACCACCGATCACCGACCCAAAGACCGATAATAGTCGAGGATCGCACGACTTGGAAGAGTCGAAAAGAGTGGAAAAGCGCGAGAGGGGCGGTAGTGGACTCGGGGTGGTCGATCGGTCACGAGCACGAGCAACCGGCGACGATCAGCGTGTCGGGGATCGGGTCGGATGATGCGCCGTCGCGCGACAACGCGATTTTCGGCGATCGTGGCGATAGGATGTTGACAGCCCGCTCTGGGCCTCTTGGGCTCGGCGTACCGCGAACCCTGGGGCCCGCGGAGGGGAGCGACCATCTCTTCCTGCTGCCGGAAAGGGCACTCATCATGGACAGCACCCACTTGCAACAGGACCTGGCCGGTCTGGACTTCAACTTGCACCTGAACCTGCTCCACATCGCGCCTCGCGGCAACGTCTGGCTATGTGAGTCGCTACTTTGTACTAGGTCACTGTCTGGGGATGATGGAACGCCGCGTGGCCGCCGCTTTTTATATCCCATGAAAACCAAGGGGGAGAGATTCCGGTTCGATGGCGACTGGTCGTCGATGCAGTCTCCTCTCTCGTTTCTTTCGCCGGTTGCACGGCGTGTGTCGGTACGAAGATGCGTTCATGGTTGAAACGCGGACAAATTGCACGACCATGTCCGCGGTATGTGGGCAGCTTTGGTTAAACGGCTCCGTTCTTCCGCTGAAATATTCCGCATGTTAAGTACCCACGGCGGATCTTTTGTTCTTGCCCCTCGGTCCATCCGTCTGTTTGTCAGCAAGCTTTTTACCCGCGCGTGTACGCGCTAGAACGAAACACGCCGAGCGTAATCAAGCTGCGTTTGTTCGAGTTACGCGTTTTTGCATGAACGGAGAACACGTTCGAGGTTACCGGGGGGAAGCTTTTATTTGAACAAGTGTTCCCTCGAATCGAGTGCAGCACGCGAATTCCCCGGTAGTTCTGCCCGTCAGCTTTTCGTCGTTTAATGCCTCGCTTTGAACTCGTATTAAAAATAAATCACGAGAACGTACCGTATATCGACAGGGAGAATTCGTACCCGTGTTATGGACGTGCCGACGTGCGAATAGTATTTATAGGTCTTTATTCTAATTTCGTCGTTCACCACTTCCTTCCATTACACGTTCCCATTCCGATTTCCATTGTACGATAAAGGCGATCGTGCCAAAGGTTTGGTCGAAGGAACGAATTGTCGGTGTCGAGTATACGAGCTAGCATTTATACGAGTCGCGATTTCCAGTCGTTCTGCCGAACGCGACCTCACCAGCTGTCTCCAATAAGAAAACCTCTCCCGATCGATTCCTCTTTCGTTTAATGAACGTAACGCAGCGGTTGAAGAGTGCTTCGTTACCTTGACGGAGACCTCGGGTCGATACCGGATGTCGATGCAAGACGTATCGCGAGTGTCTCTGTTCCCTTTCAGACTTTCGCGATTCTTCCTAACGAGTCCTCGAGTTCTGTCGCGAAAAATTTACCGCGAATTCTCGTTTCGCGGATCCTTGGCACCGTTGTCGGGACACATCGGGTCGAGAGCTCATACGCGGGTCGTGGAACCGTCACGACATCGTTGGGAGGCCCCGACATTCGCCCTAAAAGATTGGTCCATATCGTTGGCTGGCAATCGAGCGTGTTCCCCGATGAAAACGCCGCGCGAGCAAATTTTCGGTACACGGTGATCCGTCGGGTTTTAATTTTTGCCAGCTCGTTTCGGTCGACCGCCCAGCGAAACAAAAGGCGAAGAGAGCGCGGAGTGGATGCTCGAAAATGAAAAACCTTGCCCTAGCAATGGCGAGGGTTTGGAAAACAAGGGTGCGCGTTATTGGGTCCGTAAAAGCGGCAGCCGAGGATTACGTCTCGCGTTTCGCCATCTCTCCAACCTGCTCCTCGATCAGCTTTCTATCTCGCGTATATTTTCTGCATCCTTACGTAAACTGCGAGATTGGTTGCCATCCGAGCAATTTACTCTACGGATAATTACGCGAAACGTGTTAATCGTTGGTAGTTTAACGCATTCGCGTTGATTTATTCGCAGCCGGTGCTCGTGAAACGTATATTCGCGCAGATTCGCGAAATTGGCGAAATACGCGTAATGGCGTCTTCGTTGGAACGTCGAGACGTTTATCGAGTTTTGTCCATTTATTTTCACATCGAATAGCGATTCCAGGAGATCGTATCGCGTTTATTAGAATTACGGGTAAAAATAAATAACTATCGTTCTTTATAATTGTGTTTATTCTACTCTTACGAAGGTATATCTTCGATATTCTAACTGTACGCAGGCAGAGATAAAACTAGAGCGATGAAAAAGGGTATGCAATTGGAACTTGGCCTGGTCCCTTAAATTCTTATCTACAGCGTGAGGTAAACGCTTCACGCGTTCCCGGAACCCCTTCGACGCATAGTTCAAAGACATATCTATTTCTCCTAGGAGATTGATTTTTGTAGATACGATAACCCAAACTATAGTCATGCAAAATTACTGGCGCTCGTTTCTACTTAAACGCGATTTTCGGTCATAACGATGCTGACAATAAGCACATAAAACA
This sequence comes from Eufriesea mexicana, assembly GCF_001483705.2. Classification (NCBI taxonomy): domain Eukaryota; kingdom Metazoa; phylum Arthropoda; class Insecta; order Hymenoptera; family Apidae; genus Eufriesea; species Eufriesea mexicana. The sequence continues at coordinate 256,688 of NW_016908244.1, read as the reverse complement.
GTCCGCCATTTAACTCGGGACGTGTGGTTCTAGGACCGCAACAGCGTCCTAGGTCGTACATATGTGTTTCTCGACTATAGCGTTTACACGGGACACGTTTATGCGTCCCTCGGTCCTATCAGTGTTTTCGTCGAACGCATATACGAGTTCCTCTGGCAAAATGACGATTTCCGTCAGATATGCGATATGCGTTGGTCATCCGCAAAGGGTTAACCCTTTGCACTCGAGAGATGAGCTTCAGTCACCATTTCATAAAATTTGGAAGATCGATATTAATTAATATATCAAATTTTGCGCGAAATATCGAAGTCAAATAATTCTACGATTCTATTATTATACAATTCTGTATTTACTACTCAAAAATGTATTGTCAGTTTTTTAGTAGAGAATCTTTGAATTTCTACTCTTCTCTAGCCAAAAGTCGTCGAGTGCAAAGGGTTAAGACTTATTTATTTATCTTATTTTCAACAGCGTTGAATCCTATCGGGATTTTCTGACGATAATTGAAACGTTTCGAATTTACAAACGTGCTGCTGAGAAATGAGCGTACGTCTCTAAGTGCTACTCGTTAGGATAGAATCATTTGTATTCATGGCTGTCCGCGTACTACCATTATAGTTTTCACTCGGACATTTGTCCGAGATGTTACCGTCCACGCCTGTCACGATTGATAATTACCGCTGCCATAAACACACCTTCCTTCCTTTTTTCGACTGGCTGCCAGAGCACGGAGATTCACGGTGTCGTCGCATAGCGTTTTCTCGTTGGTCCTCTCGCGGTACAGTTAGGTCAGTTATCGTACTAGGACAATCTGGCCGTTTTTAATAGCTTCCATCGCAACGTCGCATAGGTAGAGCCGTGCTATCCCAACCGTGGTCTAGAAACTCTCGTTTAATGGGACGACAGCCAGCAATTTCGGTTTACGTTTCTATCTCTCTGCTCTGTCCTCTCGAAAGAACGAATTCCACCGTCGCGTTTCTAATAACGTTCGCTTCCCGTATAACGTTCCGCGTAGCTTTTTGCTAATTATCGTTACCGCTTTTATGCCCGTTTCGCTACGTACCGACAGACGAGACGGTAAAAAGGCAAGCACGCGCTTTCGAGTGCAGAGCTCGGTTATTCCCGGTATTTTCCATCGCATTTCGCACGTTGCAGGAACCCGCGAGGCTCTCGATCTTGCTCCACCGCTTTTTCGATCAATGACACGCTCTCGAATCATTTTCATTTTTTCCCTGGTCCCGGGCAACGCGCGGCCTCGGGAATTCGCGCGAAACGCCATTGCGAAAGTCGATTCCGCGCGCGCTCGCGCCTATTTTTCCACGTCCCCTCGGAATTCGTCTATCGCGATATCGAAGGTGGTAAAAAAGTCGTCGGAACGTGTTCGCGCGTTTTCGATCATTCCTGCCAAATTGATCGCGATACTTGGAAACTGTTGAACGCGATCGATGCACTCGCACGCGCCATGGCGCACCGGGCCCCGTGGTGTTGCAGACTCGATTACAGATAACGCGGCCGTGCAACGTTCTTTTCCTTACGTAACGCGAGAAAGGTGGAAACCACGCGTTTTTCCCTTTTTTCCCCGATCGTAAATAAACCGTTCAGCTGTGACGCGTTGGAAAACACGTTCGGTCGAAAATTCCAACCAAACCGACCTCCATCGCGAACCCCCTCCGACCCCCCGATTTTCCCATCGGCCACGAGTTTTCCAAACTCGTGCCTGGCTTTTGCACGCGAGTTTTCGTCCGTGTGCTGTTTCCACGATTTTCAATAGTCGAATCGCCGCTTGGAAACTCGAAGCCGCGGTTTGTTCGTGCTGCATGTAAATGGATCGAATTATCTCTCTCGGAACTGCTGCTGCAGATATTAAACCGACCGACGCGTAATCGTAATAACGTTTTCGTTATTACGCCGTCGTCGCAGAGTTGCAGCCTCCGTCGATCGCTGGACCAGCGACATGGGAACGCGATAATGATTAACAAAGATTCGTTATTAGCCTGGATGTAGCAACGCGAAACGAAGTTAGCCGAGGACGGAGCACAAAGGCTGCCAGCACGGAGATACTGTTTTCCATAGTTCGGGCGCGGTCATGCCACCGTAATCGTATTTTTCGACCAGCAGTCGACTTTGCACGCCTCGCAGATGTTTCGAGCTGCTCGTTCTTCATTGTCCGTGATAAGGATCGCGCTTCTGCCGATTCAATTTCGAACGCTTGTTTCGCGGTTTCAGCCTAGACTTCGATCTTCTTGATTTATTGCCAGGAATTGACTCCTACTTAGCGTTTCGCTATTATCGGGTCACGTTCGCCTCGCAAAGATAGCGCGTTTGACGTAGTTCTCTCTTTTCGAGGCACACTTTTAGGGAAATTACCAATTATATAGCTAACGAGATTCTCTCGTCGCTTGACAAAGTGGTCGGGCTTTTATGGAATAATTCTGGCGGTGGAATGGTACGAAATGGGCATTTTTTCCCATTCGTTAATACGCGGATTAGCCTGCTGCGCTATTTAGGAACGCAAGCCCCCGATGCCTGACCAAAACGCGTCCGAAAAAGGGTACCACGAGGATAAAATTAAGCCCGCGAATAAATTCTGGAATTCTTTTCGCGCGAAATAATTAGAGGCGTTAATCGCGAAGGTTCGTTTGTCATTCCGATAAAAGGACAAAAGTTGAATCGATTAGACAGCTGGATAGATCATTCTCAGTCGCGATCCCCGTTATCTTCGTTATTTTAACCGTGTTTGCCTTTATCGTCGTCATCGCCAAGTGGTACGCGATAATAAAATATCTTGTAACTTCAAGTTTCCACATTCCCTGATTTTTAAATCTCCAAATATAAATCTTCGTTGTTCGTATTAGGATTCTGAGTTCCAATAGTAAAATAATTACGATATGTATATATACGATTAGAGTTTTATTATTGCCTTAATTACAGATTTATTTCGCATACTTATCAGGTGCCGTTAGGCCACAATGCCACTTGATCTCACTATCTATAACTATTCGGAAGAAATCTCTAGTTAAGAATAATAAAGCTGTAATCATAAATATCTCAGAAACTGAGTAGTTGCTCTTAAAATGGTACATTTTCTTGAACTGGATCACTAAATCTACAAACCTGTAAAGTTTCAACTAAATCAATGACCCGAAAAACTTGCACTCTTCTTGTAAGACACGTCTGCAGCTGTACCCGAGTCCCGAGAGGGTGTTAACACTAGGTTTACGGATGCTACCTGTATACCTATTTCTAAGGACACCTGTCAAATTGGCAGGTAAAGAAATCCACGTGCCTTTTTTTTTTAACTATTAGTTTAATTTAAAAACAATTATATATTATATTAACAGTCTTAATATAAGTTAACTAAATCTGTTACCATCGTATAATTGGAGCAACCCTTCCGTCAAATTCACGGGTTCCGTAAATCTAG